>NC_069718.1:7651381-7806381 GCF_027358585.1 Pangasianodon hypophthalmus
TGCACCATATTTTTACACACCTATTAGGCAGGTTTCCATCCAAGGGCTTTCATGCGAAAAAATAATAATAACAACGCCAAATTGTGGGTAATGTTTCATGAATACTGGCTTGTGCTAGTGAAGGAAAATTTCAAAACTCTTTTAGAAAGGAAAGAAGGGAGACAATGTGACCTAAGAGCCAAACTTTATATTAAAAAAAAAAAAAAAAAAAAAAAAAAAAAAAAAAAAAAAAAACCCAAAGTTAAATTTTAGTGTAGGCTACAAACAAGTTTTATTCTGGGTGACAGGGGTAAAAAAAAAAAAAAAAGGACAAAAAGAAAGATTTTTTTTTTTTCCTTATGTGCACAATTAACATCAAACTCACAAATATGTACATATTAAAAAAAAGGAAAGAAAGAAAGAAAGAACAGAAAAGACTAGACACTACCAGCCTGTTTGCTCCTGAAGAAACTACTATATAACGGTTCAATTTGCTGCAACGAACAGTTTTTAAACAATGCTAAGCGTCCATCCAGCCACAGGACAACTCTTTCCCCCTAGCAGATGAGAAAAGACTACACGGGGTTGTAGGAGATAAATGTGTTGTTCCACAGCACCCTCAGCTGGACTGAAAGTGTCACATTCCTGAAACACACACACGTGCGCACACCTGAAGGGGAAACCCAGAAGAGGAGGTGTAGATGGTTGGACTTCCACATCTGTTTGGGTTTTTTTTTTTTTTTTTTTTCCTTCTTCACATGATTTAATCTCTTTGCTCCATTTTGACCTTGGGAGGCTTGAGGAACGTCCGGTTCTTCTTCTCCTTGCTTTTACCTTTAGCTTGGAAGTTTCTCCAGCTGTCCACACGTCCATCCCTCGAATCCTTGGAAAGACAAAACAAATAAATCAATAAAGTGGGATTAAAATAAAAGATGCTAATTGAGTTTAGAAGCTACTCATTGATTAACGGACAATGAATCCGATTTTAATCATTTTATTCAGCTTCCTCAATTAATTAAACGGAACTGATTACAATGTTAGTGGTTTTATTGAGTGTTAGTGAATTGGCTAGAGGTTGTTTTTACTGATACTGACGCAATAAACAATAAATCCGAGATTAACGTGGTCTAATTATTTGGTTGCATACTGATGTGGTTCATTCATACATTCTTTTATAATCTAACTGTGTTTGTATTCAGTATTTAATAGAAAGTGAATTTATTTATTTATTTATTTTTTTGACCAGCTCTGATCAGCATCAGAGATATTAGACATTATGATATTATTACACCCTCCTCTACTCTCCTTAAACCAGAAAAGGCGGAAAAGGCGAATTTAATCGTCCCGGACGAATGAATCGTTTACCCTGATATTTTTTTAAATCTTTCATTTTTTAAAAATCACAATCAGGAGAGAAAAATAAAAATAAAATCAATATCACTCAAGCCTAATCCCTAGTCATTAATATACATTTCAGAAATTTGTCAACAGCTACAATGCTTTGATTAAGAAATATTTAAAATATTACTGAAATTTGATATTTAATACTAAGAGACAATTTAACCAGCATTTCTCCATCATGCCTGAAAAGAAGCAGTTTCTCAAGGTTAAGCATACCTCAAAGTTCTTCTGCCACTCTTTCTCTCTCTTCGCTCTCTCCTGTGTTTCAATCTCCTCTTCTCTTTGCCTTTTTCTGAAGAAAAAAAAAAATAATACAAGTTAAAAAAGGCTTCAAGACAAAAATGGCAATGCTAACAAACAAGCTGTGGTAACAACTAGGGGCTGAGCGTCAGGATGATATAATATCGATATCGTGATCAAATTATATCATGGTGCACTTTTCTGCGATATCGTGGGCACTGTGATATTTTTATAAAAACCTTTCTACCGTTTTCAATCTTTATATTTTGTTACAATTTTTACAGCTTTTCCCACAGTTTCCTTCAGTGTTACTTTATTTTTGTACACATTAAATAAAACTGCTGTCGAACCAGGTTTATTCTTAAATCAACCTTACTATTTTGCTGACAGCTTGAAGTATCGCGATCTATTTTTGTTGTATCGCCCACGCTAGTCTAAATCTAATTTCTATTATTTTTATTCCATCTGTACAAATTATAGTATACTGCAAATTACATGTGTGTAATCTGTGATCGTTTGATGCATTACATTTATCACACACACAAATTATGTATGTTATCTGTGCATTTTGTACTCATATTTGTTAAAGGTAAGCACAGAAAGGCAGAAGGAAGGATGGATGAGCAGCTGGAGTACCTCTCGTGCATTTCCTTGGCTTCTCTCTCCTTCCTCTTGAGCTCCAGCTCGGCAAACAGCTTCATGGTCTGTTTATACACAGCCTGCCTGAACTAGGAGAAAACAGTGATTATGGCCTCCACATCCTGTCACGGAGATCAAGTACTTTAAATATTCCTCCTTAACATGCTACCAAAATTAAACATCTAATTAACATACCAATTAAACATGAAGTACCTCAGACTAAACACATGAATGTGTCAGCTGTCAAGATATATTTAAATAAAATGTGTTTTATTTTAAAAGCAGTATGTCTGTGAGTTAGAGCCTGTAAACCTGTAGAATGTAGATTAGATTAGCAGATAATGTAAAAGATTAGCCTAAACTTGTGTTAGTGAAAGTTAACATTAGCCTACTGTGATAGACGTTTCTGTTAAGCTTTTGACAGTGCTTTTCTGTTAACATTTTTTTCCAAGCGTTAGGCTTCTTAAAGCATTTGCACCTGCTGCTGGAGGAAAGTAAAATTGCAGTGGGTTTTTTTTTTGTTTTTGGAACTCCTGTCCCATTGGTTAACTATTACTAACTACTACCTGAAAAAAACAAAGGAGTTGAATGAGGACGCCTCCATCAGCAACAAGTCAAGTCCTTATTGTTAGTAATTTTTATCCCAGAACCACCCTTAAGATATTAAAGTTAAAAACAGAAAAGAAGCAACTAAAAAAAAAAAATTCAGACATTTGACCTTGCTGTGACCTTGACCCTGTTTGGATCTATTCCATGGGTGCGTCTCAATCAGCTTCCTAGTTCAGTAGTCAGGGCACTGATCAGGGAGTCGGCCATTTTAAGAGCTGTCTCAATCGCAAAATCCTTCAAGTGCACTGGAAAGTTCGCTCCCTAAAAAAATCCCACAATGCACTACAAAAACTAGCGAGCATCAATGCTCCCTATGTTCCCTTACTGGAAATGACGTCATGTTTTCTGAAGCCTTTCAGCTGGAAAAAAATGGCGGCGAACTCTGTCAACTTCGTCTACAAATGTAAGTAGCTTGCTGTCTTTGTGATTACTTACGTTAGCGATTTTTAACTTTGACGTTCCATATATGGTTTGTTTGAGTCTAACGATTTTTTTTAAGTCCTTAATAATTTTAAAAAATCCACTAGCTAGCCTACAATCCTGCTTGGAAGTACCATGACAGAAACGCATGTGATTAAGCTGACAAATTTATATGACATATGTCAGAAAGATACTGGTCGTGCCTGTTGTTGATAAATACCAGTGGTGACGTTTTACAACGCGAGTACATAATCATGCCGCCAGAAAATGAGTCATCAGTGTCGCAATGTGTAGTGAGCTAGCGTCCTTACCAGTGCCCGAACTTGTCTACACGATATACTGATTCAAAGCCTAGGCAGCTGATTGAGTCGCACCACATGAGTTCAAATCTAATGAGTTCATTTGCGGGTTATAATGATAACTCCATACAAATCCTACAAACATTCAACCACTCGTTCTTGAGATAATTCGCTAACAAGAGTCTCGGATGGATGGAAAAGTGACTATCAAAAAGATGTCTTACAACCAATTCTAGCATTTCAGAAAGATATGAATTCCAGTGTTTGGGACACCGGTTACACTGTACTTCAGAAAAACAAGAATATCAAGTGCCATTCTGTAATATGACAAAGCTAACTCCATTACCACTTCCGGGTCGTCCTCCTCTATCACTGTGGACTTGCCCTCTTTCTTCAACTGCTTCCTCTTCTGATTCATCTGTCAACACAATAATCAATAAAACTCAGTATGATGACCACTTCACTATAAAGTGCTGCTCAATGGGATAAATCTAAATATATGAGCTGTTATTAAAATTAAAATACAGTAAGCACTGAGAGAAAGGAACTTTAAGGAACAGAATCATTAACTCATGTAACTTATTACAACTGTGACTAGGAAGGATTTTAATGTTCCACTGTGAGAGCTCTTACATTATGCTCGATGTATTCTTTTCCTGCATGAATCACATCCATGGCCCTTTTCTTCTGCTCGGGATCCAGAAGCAGCTTGTATGCCTTATCAACCGCTGCAAAACAGTCTCAGTGTTAGAAGGCAAGAGGCATGGCTCATATACACTGCCAGATTATCCAGCATACAGACCATTTTGTAGGTATACAATTACTGGGTATTACTCAGGATGAGGAAAGAGAACACCACTGAGCAGATATTATTTGGGTGCTGGACCACTGTCGGGGGATGATTATCAAACTGTGAGTGGGAAACGATGAATGATAAAGCACACCTACAGGGCAGGTTAAAAACACCAGCAGTGCTGCTCCACATGATACACTCATACCAGCACCAAATATACACAAACACACACACAGACAGCCATATCAGTGTCACGGCTGTTATCGCCTGCTCAGATGTGGTCCATTGAAGGAGGGTGTAAAGAGGAACTGACAAAATTATCAATACAACCAAAGCATATGACTTATATCTTTACAAACTGTATTCGAAATGCAAGTTCTATGGACAGCTCATTTAAAAATTGGCAATAATTCAATTCAAACCAATATAATGAGAACACAGGCACCAAGCAAAAATGTTGAGAAGGAAGCATGAAAGTTTGCTGACTTCTAACATATACCATGCTGTGTACTGACAGTTTGTAAAACTGTAAGACGGACGAACAAAACCTGACATGACAGAACTTCATGCCTTCATTCGCCAGTCAGTACATGCTCCTTCTGTTCTCTTTGAGAAATAAGTAGAATTTCTGAAAGCACAGAGTGAAGATTCACCTTCAAAGGCCTGCTGTGCTCTGTCTACATCGTCCTGGTTCTTATCCGGATGGACCAAAATGGACAACTGGAAGAAGAAATAAGAACAGTCGTTTTAAAATTTTAAAAAATAATAAATTCAGTGCACTCTATACCAAAGAACCAAAAGAAGACAAAAGGACCAAACATACCTGGCGAAACCTCTTCTTCAGCTCTTCATCCGTGGCCTCTGGGTCAATCTGTAAGACCTTTAATTTAAAAAAAAAATAAAATAAAATACAATAAAATTAAATAAATAAATAAATAAATAAATAAAAGAGGGGAGAGAGAGAGAAAATTTAAGCTCAGGAGAAACCACCTTTAACATTTTGCCCCTTTCGTGCATAACGTATTTATCAGCATATTCAGTTTCTTTCTTTATTGATTAGTTTAAATCACATGATACATGAATTTTCTATTTTGCCCATATATCACTTTTATTTTAAAGTCCCTGAGTAAGTATGCCGTGACAAAACAAAAACAAAACAGTAAAAAACATTATACCTGAGGAAAAAATCAACAATAATTTAAAAAAAAAAAAAAAAAAAAATTACCATTCAGGTCTAAAATATTTAACGTTGAAGGGCAAAGCAGAAAAGAGAGTGTTACAAAAAATGTCATTGATATTTTAAAAATATAAGACTTCTATTATAGAAATATTTCTTTTCTGAACAAAACATTTTTTCTTTTTAATTTTAGGTTTTATATTTTGAAATAAATAAATAAATAAATAAAAATTAAAGAAGCAATAGAGGCAGTATGTCAAACAGTCTAACAGGCTAGAGAGCAACAGAAAGCACGATAATGATTTATGTTAAAATAAAGTAATGGTGTCAAGCCTTTTGGAGGTGATTTACATCTTATATTTTCCTAAAATATAAGAAGAGAGCTTTACATTGACTGGATGTAAGTGTGGACACTATGAATGAAAGGGTTAAACGCATGCACTTTCAACATACATTCATCATGAAGGCACCAGACAGCCTACTCACCTCAAACGGGTTCAGGTTGAAATACGTCGAGCCGGGCCGCAACAATCGATCTATCTGCTGTTTGGATGTCAGTACAGAGTCTCGCTTTTCAATTTGCTTGACCTGTAAGAAGTAATAAAAATAAACATTTGTACAGTGATCAAAGAGAATACAAGGAAATAACAGCCAATAAGTGCATATGAGCAAACTGTCAACAGCAAAGAAAGAGAGCGAGCAAGAGTTAAATTAATATACACTTGGGCGCTACACAGGACTGGGGTCTGGATATGGACCCAGCATTTAGTATTTCAGTGGAACGGATTAAGGACTTGAAGAAAAAAGAAAGAAAAAAAAAAATCCATAGTTCAACGATTCTAGTTTAGATTTTTTGTTGGTTTGTTTTTGTTTTTTAATATGAACCATCACGGCTTCTGTAGCAGATCTATCACCTGAGCTGAGCGTGTATAATCCTAAAGCTCAATAACATAAAACCAAGCACTAATAATGACATCAATTTTAATGTCAAAACCAGGAAAATGTATTGTTAATATGATTTCAACTTAACTAGCATGGTTCCTTTGCGTGGAAAGGTAAGCTATGAAAAAAGAATCTCTAATGGCTCTGATAAATAAATATAATGTATGATACACATTTAATTCATGAACTTTATATATATATATATATATATATATATATATATATATATATATATATATATATATATACACATACATACATATATATATATATATATATATATATATATATATATATATATATATATATATATATATATATATATATATATATAAAGGAATCTCTATGAAAAATCCTGGCCTAGGCACCTGGATACTAGAGGACTGTTAAAACTATTATATATTATAATAAATGTATATTGTGTTTGCTAAATTCTTGTTATCAGAATCAGAATCAGAATTAGCTTTATTCGCCAAGTGTGTGCACAGACACACAAGGAATTTGTTGTGGTTTTTTAAGGTGCTCCTTGGTACATACATACACATCTTATTATTAGGATCATACATATCTTATTTATTAGGATCATATAAAAATACACTTAAGGGTTTAAAAAAAGCAGAGCAAGTAGCTGGAATGTAACTGTAAATCTTTATGTATTAGAAGAATTTTATAGGAAATCCACAAAACTTGTGCACAGATAAAGAGAAGCCAATTCCTTGCGGAAATTAAGGTATCAAACTCATGTTTAGGTATCCTGTTGACTGTATCCTGAAAGTCTCTACACTCCCTATATTTGTGCACTTAATTAAGACTAAAACAGCAGCTTCTACGCCCTATGTAGTGCACTACACAGCCGAAAACAAACAATTTGGAAATCAACCCTCCCTGAATGTGTTTCAACCTGGGGCAGGTTAAACCCAAGTCACAGTTCTGCGTGTTATACATTATATTACTTAACATGCAGCTAGTTTAATTGCACATTAACATGTATAACATGAAATAAAAACCTATAAAGGAGCTGGAGTTATAACTAGACAACAGTGAATTCCCTAGCAGCTAGCCAACACTGGCATACTCGCAGGCTGTTTGCACCGAAACACAACTTTCACTCTACAAGGCCACGAAAAATGAAATACATTATGAACATAAATAAAGCTGCCTTTGCGTAATCTGTTATGGACACGCTTTAAAAACAAGCTTACCTCTGAATAAAATGTCTGAAACGCATCATCCCTGGTGCTACTCTGAGCCGCGGAGGCGCCTGCCGAAGCCGCCATTTTGGATTTAGACCTCCCTGCGGATGTGACGTCGTTAAAGCGGAAGTATTCCTAACTGACGCTAAATTTTGCAAAATTAAAGCGTTACCAAATTGGTCATGTGAAATCCTTGCACATGAACGACGGGTTTTATTGTTGTTGTTTATTTGTTTGTTTAAATTGCAGTTCGAAAATTAGAACAAAAACAAAGCCAGAGGACACACTTACATTGCACTTAACCAGCAGAAAATAAAATACAACACAGCAATACAAAATCAAACTTCGGGTTTTAAGTTAAATATACGTCATATGTAGGTAATAAAACATTTGGGCAGAGCTGTTACATCAAAATAACAGTGTTATTACTTCAAAAATGGGTGGTGTGATGAAGTGAAGAACCTGTTACCACTCAAAGGTCAGTTATTTAACAATAACAGCACATCCTAAAGTGTTTTATTCCTCTTAGACGATATATCAATTTGTCTGCGATTAATCTTTTTATTTCTTAAGCATTGATACAATTAACTTTATCTGCTCATAATGATGTGGAAGGTCTTTGAGACAAGTTAGTCCTGTTAACACTTACTAGAGCTACAAACAGTCATTTATTCACCAGCTTCTTGAGGTGTTTCTTTCTCTTAAAGTTGAAGTTAAACCTGTGCATGAAACTAGTAAGTACAAAGTCCTCTGTCTGAAGACTCCTGTTGTGAAACTGTTACAAAGCACTGGACCTGGAGACTCCTTCTATAAATGTTCAATAAACATCTCCATACAGAAAGATTCACCATATCAGCTATTATACCTTTTTCTTACTATCAACACATTTTTAAAATCTGTATATTATTAGTCTTAGATTACATGGCACATCTGACATACAAGTCCCTGTGAATGAGCTATTTCTCTAGAAACAATGAGGTATTAGAACAAGCGTGTTAAATATAATCCTGTGATCTGAATTACAGCCAGCACTACTGTCAGAGCTGCAACAGAAAATGAATCCACACCTTCTGACCAATCAGAAGCAAGAATTTAACACACTATGGTATGTCAGAAAACACCACCTGAAACCCACCAGGTTCATTAGGAGACCACAGAGACGACTCTGGACATTTTAGTTTCATGTTTAAACTGAATAACTGCCTCCTGACAACATTGCCTTTATTTTCTCAATTGGAAGATTCATGACAGTTATGGCGTTTAGCAGACACCCTTATCCAGAGCAACTTACATTTATACAACTGAGCAGCTGAAGGTTAAGGGCCTTGCTCAAGGGCCCAGCAGTGGAAACTTGGCATGCTGGGATTTGAACTCACAACCTTCCAATTTCTGCACAGCCATCCAAGAGGATGGTGGGAGAGTGTTCCTGGAGCTCAATACTATCCTATAGATTTACTAATTAATTAATTTATTGGGCATATACACCTAAGCCAGGGGTGTCAAAGGGAGCTCCAATGGTGAGAAACAGGATTAACAGATTTTTCCCATTTCTGTTTGCAATCTACTAGCCAGATTCAATTTGATTCAATTTTATTTGTATAGCACTTTTAACAATGGGCACTATCACAAAGCAGCTTTACAGAAATCTGGACATAAAATTTAAATTTAAATGAATAAATTTATCCCTAATGAGCAAAACAGAGGTGACGGTGGGAAGGAAAAACTCCGAGACGACACAAGGAAGAAGCCTTGAGAGGAACCCATCCTCATCTGGGTTACAGTAGATAGTGCAACTATAAATCATTTCGCTTCTATAACTGTATACTATATGGTCAAAAACTGCTAAGTGTGTTAACAGGAACTTAGATATGAGCATCACTGCGTTTTAACTTTAAGTCTCACCTATCAAGCTGAAGTTATTAACTGTTCAATTATGAAGACTCTGAAAACACTATAATGAGGTGAAAGATGAAGCCTGCTGGAGGTTTATTTCAGTAAGAGGAAAAAAAAAGGAGATCAGTATTCAAAAGATATAAGGTGTCATTTCCCCCTGTTATCAACATGCAATTTTAATCATTTCTGTGAAATTGTTAAAGGTATTTTATGAAGTTCTTAACATAGCAAGATTGTTTGATTGTTGATGGTAGACTGTGCCTTAAAAATGATCACGAAACAATCAAGGTTTTATTTTTTTTTTTTCTACGTCCTCATGACACCGAAAGTAATTCCTAAAACAAGGTTTAGCTGAATCATTTTCATACACAAAACATACGCAAAACAGAGTTTTGTCACCGTGAGAAGTGTGATGTGAGCTCTTGCACGGAAATGTCTGCTACGCTACATTACAGTGAGAATTCTAGATAACGTGAAAAGTTCACGTGCTATAATAAAACGCATGTCCTGAGTTTGACGTGATTTAATGAAAGTATTTGATAATGGGGTCTTAAAGTCTTGAGCCAAGCATTAGGGGGGGCACATAACTCGGCACCCCCTAAAATGATGCAAATCGTGTTAATTCAATTTCCAATTCTATTTTGTTTGTATAGCGCACTGAACAATAGACACGGTCACATTACTAAGAAACTGTCTGTGCAGAGTTTCGCATGTTCTCCCCATGTCCGTGTGGGCATCCTTTAGTTTCCTCTGACACCTGCCCGTTTCTGTAGATACTCTCTACTGCTCCCGTGAGACATGCAACACAGGCCTCATCATCTTCAGCACCACAGCCTGCTGTTATCCTGCATGAAAAGAGGAGGTGTTTAACATATGGGTCACAGATCGCACATATGCCTTAAAAATATATAGTATTGCAAAATATATGAACTAAAAACTGTAGGGGCGCAACAGTAAAGTGGTTGCCCTATCGTCTGGAGATCATGAGTTCTCACCCAACGATGCTCAAGGCATCAAATAAAAATTCAAATTTCAAGATGATTTAATTGGAATGTCTCCTGACACTATCCTGAAGGCTCAGTACTGAGTGTAACTATACATATGTACACTATACCATCACACCCATATGTGCTTGTTGAATATCCCATCCGAGATTTAGTCCCCATTTGCTGTTATAATAACCTCCTCTCTTTTGGGAAGGCTTTCCACTAGATTTTGGAGCGTGGCTGTGGGGATGTGTGTTCATTCAGCTACAAGAGCATTAGTGAGATCAGGCGCTGATGTTGGTGAGGAGGTCTGGGGTTCAGTCGGTGTTTCAGTTCATCCCAAAAGTGTTCAGTGGGGTTGAGGTCAGGGCTCTGTGCAGGATACTCGAGTTCTTCCACTCCAACCTTCTCAAGCCATGTCTTCATGGAGCTCGCTTTTTTCACAGGGGCATTGTAATGCTGGAACAGGTTTGAGCCTCTTAGTTCCAGTGAAGGGAAACTGTAATGCTACAGCTTACAAAGACATTCTATACAATTGTGTGGTTCAGACATTGTGGCAACAATTTGGGGAAGAACCACATATGGGTGTGATGGTTAGGTGTCCACAAACTTTTGGCCATATATTGATCAGGTGACAAAAAAAAAAAAAAAAACTGTGACTGACTCAGAGGCTTTTCTTGCAAACATATTAATGTGATGGTTTGTTTAAACCATAATACTGACCCAAAACAAAGCAGATATTTTGCACCTACTCTCTGGGCTTTGTAACTGTGCAGCAGGGTGAACCCGATGAGCAGAAAAATCAGGTGTGCACACACACATACAAACACAAAGACACAAGGAGAGAAGTTCCGTGCAGCTTGATGTCTCTGAAAAGCCAGGGACTACTCAGGTACGAGGTTGGGACCCACAAGGAAACACTTGGCTCTGGACAGAAAGGAGGGAGAAGAAAACAAAGGGTTATAAAAATAGCAAACTCTTTGGCATATTTGTTACAAAGCACACAGTACTACCATACAGTAATCAAATATTCACGACTACATGCACAACATACACTACATACACAAAGACTCTTACCCTGATATAAAGTGGATAGATGCAGCACACAGTGTCCCACTGTTGGAGAACTCCGTAGTTTTCTGGACAATCACATACAAAAACACAGCGTTCTGCTTACCTCCATAACTGTAGTCATTACCAAAAGCAGTCGATTTTCTATTTCGTTTATTATGAATAAATGATTTTATCTAAGACATTTATTATCCATTGAGGCTCACTATCAGCAAAAGAACATAAAGAGACATCAGTTTAAGTTGCAGGCAAAAACACACACACACACACACAGACAAACACTATATATATATTTGTTATAAATCCCTTCAGTGCTGTATGGGAAGAAGATGATTAATTATTTTCTCCAAACCTCTGACTAATAGCATGGTTAAATACCAGCAATGCCCAGCTACTATAATGTTCTGGTTCCCAACTAAATTATCCAAATTTATGTTAGATTTCACTGTTATGCATACATTAGTCTCCATTACCTATATATAAATAAATAACACATATAAAAGTAATTCAAAATGTGAGTTTATTTTTTTATATTTTTTTAATGAACACTTAAAACAGACTGCTTGATTTCAGCTGCAGCACTGAAGCATCTCCAACTGTACTGGACATTACTGCAGATACTCTATCTCCATTTCTCTTTGCCCTTCAATCTTCACCCACTTCCGCAAGCTTTTCAGTGGATGACACAGATATGAGCAAGAGAGATGTTTGTGGTGCCCAAGGACCTCTTAATGAAATAGCGCTTTAGAGCACAAGTTCTCAAACTTTTTTTTTTTTTTTTTTTAAACTACCAATTATTTGGACCCCAATAATTAAAAATAATAATAATAATAATAATAATAATATCATCATCATCATTATTATTAGGTACATTATGAGATTATTTTCTACATAATAATCTCCATTTTGTTCAATGCATGTATTAAGCAAGCACTTAAAAAATGTTTGGATTCCTCTTTATTTAAAAAAAAAAAAAAAAAGCCATACTTTTAAGGTCTTCATCTAACTTACCTTAGTATATGTGGACAATATGACGGATATTTATTGCAGCCAGATAATTTTTTCAATTTCTGATCTCTAATCTTCATTAGATTACAGTTATTATTCACTGGCATAACTTAAGATATAGATGATTTACAAAATTGTAATAGGATATATATATATATATATATATATATATATATATATTCCCCCATCTCCTATTCTCACAGAGCCCACTTTGTGAACCATTTGTTGCCTTAAAGTCACCACCAGTAATACAGGAAAAGAGCCAACGGACATGTGAATCTGGAATGATTTACGCAGATGTTTTGAACTCGTCCATATTAACTCTTACACCAACTTGCCCAATCTCGCATGCTCTAGACTGGCAGGGTGCCGTCAATTTCATTCTAGGAGAATGGAGAATGTTTTGAATCAATATGAAATGAAATCTGTCAACTTAGCTAACATTAAAGAACCATATAGTTAACACCAGTTTATTTATTTGGGATGCAACCAAAAAAATTTGGCCAAAAAGTTTCCATCCAGCTGAGTTTTCGGGATTGCCACGGCCAACAAGCAGTTCCCGACTGGTAACACAGCTGTATTGCAATAAATTTAGTATGCCCTTCTGTACTCTTCTTAAGCCTGAAATGGTGGATTCTTTTTTTTTTTGTTTTTGATTTTGTTTCATGACAAATCATGTGCAAGGGAAAAAAATAAATATCGCACAAGACGACTAGTAGCAACAGAATTCTTTAGGCTCATGGTGAAGTCCTATTCGTGTATGTACTTCTACAGAGCAGTCATTAGCGTCAGAGGACGATCAAAGCCAATCGATCAATAAATGTAGCAGTAATGTAAAGAAATTGAGCATATTGGATGACCAATTATGACTTGAGAGAGAGAGAGAGAGAGAGAGAGAGAGAGAGTAAGGTGGGAGAAACAGACAGAAAGAGACAGACAAAAAGAGCGAGAGAGAGAGAGAGAGAGAGAGAGAGAGAGAGAGAGAGAGAGAGAGAGAGAGAGGAGTGTGAAAGACCAGCTCACCCCCTGCTGGAGAAGAACACAGTTCTGGTGTGTTCCTCAAGCTAGCAACGGCTCTCTCTCGCTCCGATACCTGGATAAGTCAGATACAAAGGGACAAACACTTACCAAACACATACACACTGTGGAGATGACAGCAGCACACACACTTCACACTTACCACCACATACTGCAGGGGTGCAGACCACATCGATAAGACAGAAACGCAAGGCGAGATTGATTCAAGCCGAGGTGGAAATAATCCAATACTTTTACGGATTGGATTATTTACAAGAGGGTTATGTCCAGCAGATATAAGAAGCAGCACTAGAGAGCAAATCTGCATGTCTGTAGCAGGTATATCAGCTGTAATCACATGCGTATTTCAGTCTACATCGCCTCCTTACTACCATCATTCGCTTCTGAGGGAGTTCGCTATGTAAGATAATTCACAACGGCTTTAATTTAGCTGGTTCAGACTGAAATGCCCAAAACAATAAAAAAATTTAAAAATCTGACACGATCCTCCTCTTACCCTGAACAGTCAATCAGCCAAGATATGTTTGGTGTCTGAAGTTTGCTTCTTTACTGTTGCACTGGAACTACAAAAATGAACTGTAGCTAACAAATACCAGACGCTACCCAAAATCTGAGCTGAGTGTAGCTTAATGCTATTGTGGCAGCCATCTTGGATACAATACAATATATTGCAATATATGGATGACAATATAATATTGATATTGTGATATCACAACACACAATACATGTTTCTGAGATACATCATATTACAAATTAAACATCTAAGTTTTTTAATAAGTACAAACTGACAAAGCAGCTGATTTGATCCTAAAATTTTGCATTTCTTTACATTTGCAAAATGTTAATTTAAAAAAAACTCTCCTTTCAGTGTTAAATTTTTTTATTTTAATATTCTTTAATAAAATTGTTATTTTTAAAAACAAAAAAGCAACTACCATATTGCTATAATTGCACATAATTGAGATTGCAAGCATATCTGTAACTCAGTCATGATACATATTTGTGTGTCGTGGAAATGTAATTCGGCAATCATATGACACATTTGCCATATCGCCCATCCCTACGTACTACACACTAGTTTACACTAGCAACATTTTACGACACGCCTCCCAAAGTCTGGAGGCATAAATGAAACGAAAAGCTGGTTGTTAAAGAAGAGTTCAAGCTGTTTTGCTTAAAAATAAAATTATGCAGCTTAATGAAGATTTGTGAATATATCTATGGAAAAGATTAGCCTTTAGCTCCAGTGCAATGCTAAATAAGCAAAAGACTATCAGGGTAAGGGGATGACTGTGTACACTTAGTACAAATAGTAAATTCAGTTCTGAATGCTGAACACATGAATATATATATTCATGGGCTCTTGATATCAAAGTGCTAATTCAGTTCTTGGCTAAAAACTAATGCTGCAGTAATGTGATACCTATGATGTACAAACAGGCCATCGGTCATTTACTCATGTTGACAGAATTTTAGATCATGGCACTCTGTTCCAAAAATAAATTGGACCCGATTCTCTCAACTATGCATTTAGCATTTTAGGTTAAAATTAGGTTACAGTGGATATAAAAAGTCCACATAACCCTGTAAAAATAGCAGGGTTTTTTTTATGCAAAAATGAAACCAAGATAAATGTTACTATAGCACTATAGTAACATTACATATAGTTATTATATGAAATTCAAGTGGAAAAACAGACAGAAAAAAAAGAAAAAACAAGTACAATAATCTGGCTGTATTAGTTTGCACACCATTTTATAATGGTGCATGTGACTGTGCTCCTAATTAACCAATCTCATTCAAGCTCATATTCAACAGTACTCATTATACATCTGTCATCAGTGAAGTGATTCTGATTAACCCCAAATAAAGTTCAGCTGTTTCTGTAGGATTTTCATATATCTATATACCAAAGCATGTATGGGACCTGACTGTCAAAAAGTATTGATGAGGAGAGGGGTACCGTGAAACACCGTGAAAGCCATCAACAACAAGTGGAGAAAATGGGGCGTCACAGTGACGTTACCAAGAACAGGACGTCCCTCCAAAATGATAACAAGAAAACTTATCAGGGAGGCTACCAACAGATCTACAGCAGCAGTAAAGGAGCTGCAGGAATATCTGGTAAGCACTGGTGACTCCCTGCATCTGACAACAATCTCTTGTATTTTTCACATTTCTGGGCTATGGGGTAGGGTGGATAGACAGAAGCCCTTTCTCAAAGGTGGGGAAGGGGGGGTAAACATGCCTAAATCACCCCAAAACATGTGGCAAAATGTGTTATAGCCTGATGACACCAAGGTAGAACTTTTTGGGCCTAATTCTAAAAGATATGTTTGGTGCAAAAACAAGACAGCTCATCACCCAAAGAACACCATACACATGGTGAAGCATGGTGGTGGCAGCATCACACTATGGTGCCGCTTCTCTTCAGCTGGGACTTCGGCTCTAGTCATGATAGAGGGAATCATTAATAGCTCTAAATTCCAATCTATTTTGGCACAAAGCACAAATCCAAGTCATGGATTCACGGAATGGCTTCAGGAGATCAACATTTTGGAATGTCCCAGTCAGAGCACACATCTAAATTTTATCAAAAACCTGTGGAATGACATGAAGACCATTGTGCACAGGAGATCCTCTCACATTTTGATAGATCTGAAGCATTTTAGAACATTGCAAGGAAGACTGGAATGAAATTTGCAATTCAAGATGTGCTAAGTCAAGAAGACTGAGTGCTGTTTTACAAGCAAAGCAAAAGGTGTTTTATAAAAAGTATTAGTTACAGCGTGTGAAGACTTATGCAACCAGGTCATAGTTGGCTTTTTCCTTTTCTTAAAATGTTTTTTTTTCACCTGGATTTTGATGGTTCCATTAAAGGTGGAAAAAGATCTGACGATTTATCTTGGTTTCATTTCTTCCATTATAAAAACCTGAAATTTTAACAGGGGTGTGTAGACTTTTTATATGCACTGTATGTGTAAATTGTTCTGACAGCATGATGCAAGTAATAGTTTACACAGGGTTCTTGCCATATCATTTCAGGACATTTTTTTTTTTTTTATAAAAGATTACCATTTTATTAATGGTATAAAGGTCTGTAGCCGTTCTATGAAAAGATCTAGTTCAGCACTTTGTGACGTCTTTTGTATGCAAATAACTGAAGGACTAATGAACTGAAAGATTCTCATCTGAGCCTCACGTTTAGGCTTCAAGGCTAAATTTACCTGTTGTACTATGAGGTGACCATTTGCTATTTTTACTGTTGCATAAACTATGCAAATCATCATAGTCTACTTGCTATACTTACTGATGATGGTGAAATTTATTTTGATTAATTAACTGATTATTAAATCAACCACTGTTCAGGATGTTAATGTTGTGCTTTCATGTACACATACTACAGCCAGATGTGAGGAGTCTGATCAGAGTTAGAAAAATAAAATTAATGAATAAAGACTGTCGGTGGAATTTGCATTTTACAAATTTTTGGAATTAGTTTTGTGATCAGATTTGAATGCATGCACCTTTGATAAATAAGGACAATTGCATAATACTATCTCAAAAATAATTTAATTACCATAATTTGTAGATTACCAGGTCTGTAAATGAGTGACTTGAACCCTGTTATAATACTGTATGTGCTGCTGCTAGATAGAAAGTTTTGACCTGCTCCTGAAAGATGTTTTATTTACATAAATAGACATTAGGCTGTGTGTCTCCTTAATCTTCATACAGCATCACTGAGGAAGTAAAAGAGAATTCCTCTAACGATGTGAATGTTTTTTTTTTTTTTTAAGGAATTTCATAGCCAAAATGTATGCACTTAAATTGTGATTTGACTTTGAAATAGTGTTTTTGTTTGGCCATGTTCCTAAGCAATGATGAATGGTACAATCTAAATAAATTTACAATCACAAACATTGAGTTTCAAGTTACTTGACCAATTGTTGCTCGGATGAGTTTTTATTGAAACGGAACAAACAAAAAAATAAAAGTTATAAATACAAACATCAGAGAACAAACTGTCATGGCTCTTAAGGTGAGCCAAACCAAAGTCCTAACGAGCAAATTTCAAAAAAGAAAAAAAAAATGTCTGAAGTTATGTCAGGTTTTAAAAAACACAATTTAACTACTTCTAGAAATGCTAAACATACACTTTTAACGGTACTTCCAGCTACAAAACTTTGTTTTTCCTTCCAGTGGATTCTTTTCTCCACTTCCGAAAAAAGACAAAAAAAAATGAAAATGAAGCTCTAGTCATAGCCATTATTTACAAGCAAGACCCTATGCCACTATCAGAAACCACAGAACGAGAGAGAGTAAAAGAGAGTGGGGTAATAAGAGGGTGTACAGTATGGATGTGTTGGGGGGAGGGGGGTTGAATGAATGTTTGGACAGGAGCTTTCTGCAAGACCATTTCATGATTTTAAACGTACAGACTTTTTTTTTGTCTTTTTTTTTTTTTTTTTCCTTTTTTTTAGAAGTCAAAGTCCTCGTTTCTTTTAAAATGTTCATTGCTGGCTTTTAAAACAAAGAACAAATGGAAGGGATAAAAGTGGAGCATGATTTAAGACAAAATGTCCCAGTCATTCGTGTGTGTGAGTGTGAGACAGAGAGCAAACCAATCAGGGGAAGGATGAGGAACGGATACATTCTTGTCTTCAGCCAAAACGTACTTTCAGCCAATCAGGATTTGTGAAGCCAATTCTGGGGCGTGTCCTTATTGTGTCACTGACATACTCTACGGAGGGAGAAGGAGAATAGAAGTCAAACACTGCCAGCCAATCAACGTCTGAGTGTTTCTTTCTTTTTTTTTTTTTTTTTCTTTTCACAGGAGGACGGTGGGAATGTGTTTAGAGTTGTGTTTTATTTACTTTTGGTACTTTCTTTTTTTTCTCTTATTGTTGCCAAATACCTTTTTTACGGGGGGTGATGTGTGTGTCGTCTACTTCCACTGCTGCCCATAGGAATCCTGGGAGAACTCCAGGGTGTCGTTGCTGTAGTAGTTGCTGGAGTAGTCGCCCCCTTGCTGTAGCGGCTGCTGAGCGATTGGCTGCGACCCCCAGTTCTGCTGATTGGTCGTCTGGCGTCGTTTTGAATCCGGTTGGTTAAACACGTCTGCCTTTCTCTTTCCGCCTACATTGCCGCCGCGGTTCCCACGGGCACCCCTGGTGCCACGTCCACCCCTGGGCGATTGAAAAGGGCCACCTCTTCCTCCTCCACGTCCTCCTCGGCCTGCCCCCATGGGAGCACCTCCCCTCGGCGCATAGCCACCTCTGCCGCGAGCCGGGGGAACCCCGCGTGCTCTGGGAGGGGGCGGAGCTCCACGGCTCCCGCGGTTGCCGCGTCCCCTTATTGGGTACACTTCTTCATAGCCATAGTAGGGATCATCATAGCCACCACGGTAGTCATGGTAATCGTAGCCGTAGTAGTCGTCGTAGTATTCTTCATAGCCGTAGTAATCGGGTGGGTAAGAATAACCGCCACGACCACCTCGGCCACGCCCACGGCCCGGGGGTGGCATGCGAGGTGGGGGGTAGTAGTAATAATCATCATAACTGCACAGACAACAAAAAACAGATTCTGAAAAGTGCACCTGAGTGTGTTTTGAGCACCTTTCAATATCTATGTGCAGTAACACTGAACAAGAATTTCAATGCAAATTTTCAAAACAACTGAAAACCTGTTTACCTAAAACTCCAATGCAAACTCTTATGCAACCTGGATGAAACCCAATGGATGTGACACACAGACTTTCTCTCCTGTCTGTCTCATCCCTTATATGGGAAATTGTAGCCAATACAGTTTGGAATTTGCATTATATAGCTGCTTATTCTGGTCTTTTCTCAGTACAGAGAAAAGGAGCTGAAATACTTGGCCGTGGTAATCAATCATATTATGTAGATGTGGTAGACAGAGGTTAGGGTTAATACCCTCTTAATGCAGTGTTTCTTCTGCTTGTGTGTAAAGTCTCACCCTGTGTTTCTGCTGGTCTGTCGGGCAGCTTGCCGCTCTTTCCTCTTCTTATCTGGAGGCTTAGCCAGGACAATCTCAATCTCCTCTCCCCCAAGCTCTTTCCCATTCATCTCTTCCATGGCCTGACACACACAGATACACAGAATTCAACATTTACCAAATCACATTTATTTAGTGCATCAAGTGATTTTGCCATTAAAATGAATTTCTTGTTATGTCAACAGTCATTTGTCACATAGACATAAGCATGCGCTGGTACAATAAAGCAAATATATTTTGGATGATCGCACATTCGGGATAAATTTATTACCTTAACAGCAGCATCCCGCTCCTCAAAGTGAACGAAGGCATAGTCTTTCAGTTTCTTAACACGTTCCAGTTTCCCAAACTGGGAGAAGGTCTTCTCTAACAGCTCCTCTGTGACAGAAGTGGCTAGTTTACGGACAAACAGCACCTTCACCTAAAAGCATGTGAATTCAAAACATTTTAAGAAAACTTCATTTAAATAAATCCTGATGTGAATTCATTCACTTTAACCTTCATAATATTAAAACAACCCACCTTGGCCATGACCTCAGGGTCAGGCTCAGCGACCGGGTCAGCCCACTCCACAGTCACGGGGTTGCCCCACACCTTAATTTTGCCGCTCATGAGTCGACGACGGGCCTGTGCTGCTGACTTGTGGTCCTCATACTCTAGGAAACAGAAACCTCGGTTCTTCTTCTTGTCATCGGCTTGCGTGTACAGAATCACTTCCTGTAGACCCTCTGGAACAGGCACGCAAGCACACACACGCACAAGAAATTTTAACAAAACATAGGCAAAGAGCCTTTAAAACACTTTATTTTTACCATCATATAAAATGCTGAGAATTAAAAATGTTCCCAGACCATTCTATTAGTTAATTGGGCATTAAAATATATCCAACGTAGATCATTATTTAAAAAATTGCATGTTGAGAGGTACATTAAAGTGTGGAGATGGATGTGGGGTGCCTGGGTTCAGACCTGTCACTTTGCCAAAGTCCTCCAGGATGCTCTCCCTGGTCTTGTTCTTTGGAATGGAGCCCACAAACAGTCGGTTGTTGGCTACCGAGATGCAGACACCCAAATACTTCCCTGGCCTGATCTCATAATTATCACACTGAGAGACAGAGACCGAGAAAGAGGCAGAGGGGAAAAAAATAAAAATGTTTCAGCAGCAAGTCTGTGTTTACTGTATACAAAAATGTAAGCAGAACATCTGAATTCGATTCAGGTTATTACTGCAACAGGTTCTCAATTTTTATATGGAATAGGATTTCCCTTTTCTGGGTGCAGTGTGGAAGTGTGTCAGTGTGTTGTTCTGCACACTCACCAGTTTGACAGCCTCCTGTGCAGCATCTTTGCTGCAGAAGGTGATGAACGCATAGCCGCGGTTCTGTCCGGAAAGAGGGTCCATCATTAACCTCAGGTCCCATATGGGCCCTGCCTTCTCAAACAGCGGAACCAGCTCATCTTCATACAAGTCCCGAGGAATTTTTCCTACAAACACCTACACACAAACAAACACACAGTAAAAAGAAAGAATTAGTGTAATGTACTTTCAAGGTATCCAAAAAGCAGAAAAGAAGACTTCAGTCTATTTGTACTGAAGACTGGAGGTGTGTTTTCCTCAGTGCGGTGAGAACACAGCAATCACACTCTCTGTCCGCCTCTGAGTGTACTGAAAAGGTGATGCAACCCCGGATCAACCCTGGATCAACCCCGGATCAACCCCGGATCAACCCTGGATCAACCCCGGATCAACCCCGGATCAACCCCGGATCAACCCTGGATCAACCCCAATGCAGGAAGGGAACCAAAAACTTGCCATTGTGTTTTGGGGTGCAGCAAAAGACAGAACTGAAGCGCTGAAGAAATGCCACGTTCTCTAAACACTGAACATGATACAGAATGTTTGGAATTGGCTATTCACATAACTAAGTTATCTAGCGATATCTCCGCACTCTGGACAAAGGTCCATTTTCCGTTAATCTTCTGATGCTGTATTTCTAACCAACGAATTAAAAAGTTTTAAAAGTACATTTTCAGCCTTACACACCCGCAGCCAACTTTTTTTTTTTTTTTAAATACATTTTGGGTCATGTAACCACATGCAGTGTGAAACCAAACCAAACTTTTACTATGTGCATATGCTCAAAATGGCTGGCCTGCATATCCTGTTTGTGGTGCGAGTTATCAGAAGTCACCGTAAAAAAAAAAAAACAAATATTACCTCGGTGCCAATACCAGGCTGCGTGCCTGAGAAAACTGCCTCTGGGGGTGGGCCGCCATATTTCCTCTGGCCTGTAGTGACATCCAGGGTATATCCTGTCCTCTCAAGCAAAGCCTGGGGGCAGGGCAGTGATGTCATCAGTGCGAGACAAAACAAAATGCAGTTCTTGAACATGAAACATGAGTGATACACTGCTCACTCCAAAAACAAACAAAAAAAAAACCCTAATGAACAATTCACCTTTATTTTGGACTCATCAGGGCCTTTTGTGGATTCCTGTATTTTGCTGCCTTGCTTTTCTCTCTGTCTGTAGGTCTTCATGACACCACACAGGAAAGCGCTCTTATTCTGCAAAGCATCAAAGAAACAATAGAATAAAAAAAAAACAACAGTAGCGGCGTTTACATGGATACTAATAATCCGATCGTAATTGGACTAGAAGCGAAATCAGATTTAAAAGTCACATGTAAACACGTCAATCGGAATGAATTGGCCAAAACCGATTAAAATTTCATTCGTTTCGTAAGGGGTGGTTTAAACCTTTTCTAATCCGATGGAGAGGACATGTAAACACTTCATCGGATTGAAAATGAAACCAGATAGTTCTGTGCATGTGCACTGATGTACAAATCACGTAATGACGTATGACGCACAGCTGACTGACAGCTGCGTTATCGGCCCTCTCTCCATGCCCTTACAGAATATGTAAACAAATTTCTTGACCGTGATCTTATGGACGCCAAATTGATTGGAGATCACACGATATTTTGCACAGCTGCCGAGTTTATACAGTACAATTGTGACTCGCGTTTTCAGCGGTATTGGGGCTCTGACCGTAGCCTCCCCAGGTGACATGTTCCCCTCCACCATTGAGCATAGTGTCATAAATGACTGTCGCGTCATCCTAAAATTCTCCTTCCACTCCTCGTCTGTGAAGTGGTGCAAGAAGACGTTGTCCCACCAGTCCTTGCTTCGGACCCTCATCCACAGACGCCTTGTTCTGGGCTCGGGAAGGGGCATTTTAATTGCTTGATAAATACACGCAGTACCGCACGAAACATCACGCGCTCGTCGCCTTCTAATTAGCAGCTGAAATAGGCAAATGTTAAGTCTGCTTTTTAAAACGAAAAAAAGAAGCAATGGCGAGAGAGTGGCTGCTAGTATCTGCACGTTGGAATGAAGGGAAACATGTATTCGTGCACTGTGCGCATGTCAGAAGATCAAATCCGATTCTGTCACGTAAACGCGTGTATCAACCCGATTACTTTATTCACCGTTCTTGTAAACACTGCGATCGGATTAATCAATCTGATTGATTGATTTCATTCCGATTGAAACAAAAAGTGTCCATGTAAACGTGACTATTGGCAGAAAAATGATTCAGTTTACACTGAACAAAGGATCTTATAAAGGTTTTGGTTCAAAAAATAACACCTGAAGGACTCACCTGGACATGAGACAGGTCACTCTCTTTAAACTGTTGCAATACAGACAGAGCTCCTTCTTCATTAAACTCACGCAGAGCATCGATCGCTCTCTCATCAAGGTCAGCATAGGCCACCAAACCTGCAGCATACATGCACAAACCCTCAGCTATGCACACACACATACCTGTCATACCACCACTGGCTGCATTTAAAAAAAAAAAACATTACCTCAAACAAGCAAAAATGAATCTGCTTAAGATTCCTTATAAAGGTAAACTTGCTCAAACAGCTCTTTTGAAAGTGTTTATGGATCACTATTTACACTTGCTGGCTTGTACACAAAGCTCTTCTGTTCTTGTAAGGCATGTATACTCTGTACATAATGTATACTCTGTACTTGCAGTGGAGTTATTAATAAGCAGCTCACCAGTCTGGAAGATGTTGTCCAAGCTCTCAGCTACTTTCTGAGGAAGTCCAGCATCAATGAGAGTCTGGTAGTTCTCTGTGTGCGCTGCTGAGACGTCCATAGGCTCCTCTTCTTCTTTTGCAGGAGCAGAGCTGCCATTCACTTCAGCAGCCATTCCTCTAGGAGAGAAAGAAATACAAACAGAGTGAGAGAGAGAGAGAGAGAGAGAGAGAACACCAGAGAGAAGGGTTGTTAGAGTATCTCAGTGTATGGCTGGATGGATGGTTACCTAACTGTTGGCTTAAAATTTTTTTTTAATGCATTCTTGATACTCAGTCAAGTTTCTTTACTCCACTGGTTCCCATCCCTTTTGCATCCGGCTGCACCTTTCACAAGAATTTTACAACTCCCTCCCTCTGGACTCGCCCTAAATCACACTACAGCAGCTTTCGTTTCTCAGTACAGGGACGTAACTACACTGAAAACCCTTTAGCTTTGTAATAAACTACTGTTGTATACGCATTACACTGCTTGGAGTGGCAGCATGACCCTAACGGTTTACACACGATGGCTACTAGAAGTACGTACAGAACAACACGGCACTGCCGATCAGAACTAAGCGAAATAACTGTAAATTTTGGTTACGCAGCACTGCACACTGTCTCGCTAGTTAAGTGTTTTCCTCACAGCATCTCTGTCTTTCAGCTTACAATGACAACCTGATAAATACTGACACTGTAAGAAATTTTATAGAAAAGCCGTTCTCAAAAATATCTGTAAGAATTAAAGACATTTGAGGGATTTGTTCTTTTTGTTTGTTATACATACAAATCAAAAATATATGCAAATATATATATATATATATATATATATATATATATATATGCAAAGAGATTTCACAAAGATTAATGTAAATAAATTATATATATATATATTTTTTTAATGCAACACTAAAGCTATCAGAAAAGACTATAATTATAACATCAAGTCTATACTTATAACTGACGATGACGTTATTTATCCACGATTAAAAACTGATCAGTTTCATTAGAGGCTAAGCAAAGACAAACTTTCTGTACTAAAGACATGGTACTGGCGCTCGAGTCCAGGGGTCACCCAGAGGTCCGTGGTGTACATCCAAGAGGTGTATCCAAGTACTCCATGCTGCAGAACTAAAAGTCCAGGGGGCGGAGTCGGACTGATCCAGGCAATTTTGAGCCAAAGGTCCAGAGAAAGTGTAGACAGCTCGCTGTGTTTCAGGCAGGATGTGTGTGTTCTGTGCTGTAGAGCGTCTCATGGGTCAGGGGTTAGAGGAGGACCTGGATCGGGTCCGGCTCCACCCCCTGGACTTGTGGTTCTGCAGTGAGGAGTCTTTTTTTTGTTGTTGTTGTTGTTGTTATGGTGCGTTACTACCATCAGCGTCTCCTTATGATATTATGGTTATGTTGTACGCTTAATGGCTGGTCACTTGGAAATATACACACACATACATTATATATATATATATATATATATATATATTGCAGTTAGTGCTGTTGCCATGACACTGTGTTTAATGGTAAAGTTCAGGAATAAATACCTCCATCACATAAAATTAACACGTTAACACTCCTGTTAGAAAATGAATACCTGCTAGGATTGTAAGGAGGTCATTAGAAATTATTTTTTACTCTGAAAGGGAGCGCAGAAGTTTGTGAACCCCTGCTCTACACCTGCCCCTAGCTACCACACAGGCAAGCGCGCGCGCTACAGCGTTCCCGCCCCCTTCTCAGACAACACACAAAACCCAACCACAATAAAACACTCATATTTCATTAAAAAAAAAAAAAACACGGCTCATTACTGTTAGACTGTTCAACCATCATCGTGTCAGCGACACCATAACATGGGGTTTAATAAATAAAATAAAACAAAACCCTGATCATACAGTAACGTTACCGAGCTCGCGCGTGGTTGCTAATAGTTACAAGCACACGTATCGTCAATAGCTAGTTAGCTATAAAGCTCATATTTTGTTCGACAAGCACTAAAATATCTATTCTACAGTTTCTAAATAACTAAAACATGCTAACACACACACACACACACACACACACACACACACAACAGCGTTCCGCCCCCTTAACAAAACTAGCGCCACACCATGCTAGCTAGCTAGCTCAAACAACCCGAAAACCGCCACTAAGCTAACTCCAAGCTGTTTCATAACCGACACCGTGGACTAAAAGGATAAAATAGATAAAAAGGATAACAGTAACAGCGAACAAACAAATACATTTAAAACAAAAAAGACGGTTAGAGCAGCTAGCAAACCGGCTAAGTCGAGTTAGCTACAGTGTATTAGCCGCGGCCTAGCCGAGGAATCCTTTCACAAATTCAAATCGACCAACCGCCAAATTAACAATTAAAAAAACACACAGTTCTGAGGAAGCTTACCGATATGATTATTATTATTATTATTAATAATAATAATTTCTCCCACGGAGCGGCACCTGCACAGATAAACGCCTCAACCGACGCTCTTTTTCTTCAGCACCGAAAAAAGCCACAGGAAACGTGAATAAGCGCGTGTGTGACTGGCGATCCACGAGACACACACACACACACACACACATATACACACACACACACACACACACACACAAAAGCCCTCGTCGCTCAAACAACGCCACTTCCTCGCGCGGCGCGGTGAAGCCCCAGCCAATCCCGAGGCTCGATTCCAATTCCACCCCTCCCACACTTCCCCCCTAGCCACTTCCACTCGACCACTTTGGTAGGTTTGTTTAAATAACGGGGTTTAATACAGAACATATTTCCGCTCGGGATTCCTTCATGTGATATTAAAACAGCACCATTTAACGCGCTTGCTTTCAAAACCGGATTGTTTTTTTGTTTGTTTTTCCTAACAGCTAGGGGAAGTGAGTAAGTAGGGTAGGGCCCTAGGTTTCTTTTTTTTTTTGGATTGGAATCGAACCCCAAATGGCGTCAGGATTGCGCACGCACCTTGCGCAGGCGGAGCGCGCGCCTCCATTCGCGAGCAGAAGAAGCCAGGCGAGGGCGCAGAGCGAGCCTGGTTCTAGAATCCGAACACGAGTGAGAGCGCGCGCCGGTAGTAACCGCCAGGTCGCAGCGTTCCAGGGTTAGAATTAGAAATAGAATTAGAACGAAATGCGCGTTCCACGCCTGACGAGTGCACGCGCACGCGCTCGTCCTGCTAACACGGTCCTTAATAATTAACGATCGTCACGTGACACTGGCATTGTAATACAGCAGTGTTAGCTGTAACATAATTGCTACGTCTAGCACATTCATTTGTCATGCAAAGTATTTGCATATGACAATAGGTGAGACATCAATCAATCAGTCACTCCATTAAAAGCAAATGAAGCAAAGGAACAGATGACTGCACAAAAGAAAAGATCATTAAAGCGCCTTGGTCAGAAGGTGTTGATTAATTTTCTATAACAGCAGCTCTGACAATAGTGTAGCTGTAAATCTAATCACAGGTTTATATTAATGTTCTATTACACTACATAGCCAAAAGTATGTGGACACCTGACCATCACACTCATATGTGGTTCTTCCCCAAACTGTTGCCACAAAGTTTGAAGCACACAACTGTCTAGAATGTCTTTGTATACTGTAGCATTAAAATTTCCCGTGCACAAAGCGAGCTCCATGAAGACACAGTGTGTTAAGGTTGGTGTGGAAGAACTCGAGTGTCCTGCACAGAGCCCTGACCTCAACCCCACTGAACACCTTTGGGATGAACTGGAACACCGACTGAACCCCAGACCTCCTCACCAACATCAGTCCCTGACCTCTAACTTAATATTTACAGAAGGAAGTAACAGTCCGAGCTAAAGCTGAAGTATCTTTAACTTTTCCTCCATGGCAGAGTCTTCAGGACAAAGGAGCTTGCACTTTCTGGTTTCTCTGTATCATCTGACATGTTTTTTCCCTGTCTTATTAACTTCAAAAGAAAAAAAAGAGGCTGGTGATGGAACAACTGTTAATAGCTGATACAGTGTAAGTGATAACAGGAATTAACTTGCGTCATGGACGTTCCATAATATTAAATGTACTTATAAATGGATAAAAAAAAGTATGACTTGTCATTCATTAATAAATCAAAAATGTAATTGACTAATTGCTGTGGTTTAAGAGGAATAAAGCATTTTGTAACATGCTGTTATTGGAAAATAATCACCTTTGTGTCAGGCTGCATCACACCCCCTGCCGTTGATTACTATGAAAGCACAACTCCAACAAAGTTTTATTCATTACACAGACTATTAGATAAATAGGTACAGAATAAATTGCAGACATTTAAGTGAACAGGTCTATATAAAGTCTAACAGATATATGTTTTAGTTTCTGTCACCGTGTTGCAGGATTCGTTATTTTTTAGCATTTATTTTGTATTTCGCTTTAGGTTAGTGGGGATTTTTTTTTTTTTAATTGAACAAGGTTTTTACTTGACTCTAGAAAAAACATAAAAACATCTTGTGGTTTTAATTCTTTATAATAATAACGCAAGTTGTAGCGCCAGCTGGTGTAAAATGAGCTACCCCGAAGTATTTTAAAGAGCAAGGGTCGATGGTAACAGAGAATTTCAAAATCCCTAACCCTGAACCTAGACACGCAAGACCTCGTGGCGCAACGGTAGCGCGTCTGACTCCAGATCAGAAGGTTGCGTGTTCAAATCACGTCGGGGTCAGAGCTGTTTATTTCTCTCCTTGGGGGGGGGGGGGATCCGGCTTATAATTGCGATCAAAACAATAAATCTGTAACGTCAGCACATTATGATAGTTTCTACATGTAAGATCAGCAAACTGAGCTTTATTCTGGGAGAATAAACCCATGAGCCACTCGAGGGCATATTTTACAGGGATTTAATCATGGCTAAGGTTGTTCTTAGGCAGAATGATGAGACGAGGCTGAAGTTGGCTTCCTAGGATCTCGCATGAAGTGCGTTAAAATCACACACGGTTTTAGTGAATGCTGTGCACTAAAGAGGAAAATATCTGCTAATTTCATATGCCATGTCAAAAACATGATAACTGCATATAAGTGTAAGGTAATAACTTAAAAATAGCCCTGTGAATCTGTCATATGAGACTACTGGATGCAGGCAGATTGCACATTCTGCTTAATACCTATGCCATTATCTCCTCATGATCAAAATCTGACCATTGCATTTGAAAATAGGTGTGATATACTATCGAAATACTCAGTATGGAGAAATTTTACTGTAGGATTGTGAGCTTTGCATTTGAGACTATAAGATGCAGGCAAACTGGATGCATCAGATGCTCTGTCTAATTCCTACAGTTCTCATTGTCAAAACGTCTCAAAAAATCTGATGACCCAGTGGTATGTGGCCAGCTTACTTGCTCCAAAAAAGAGATTGACCAGCACTTCCATGACACCTATAGTGCCAGAGCAAGAGAGCAAGAGCTGGGACATTGCAGGGCATTGATATCTCCACCAGAAACCTCTTTCCAGTTCAATAATAAGGAGCCAGTTAAGAGCCTGGGCAAGGACTTAGACTGCACTCTGTAACACTGCAGCACTCAGGGCAACCAACAGTGAGCTATACAGGCTTGGCTAACGGCTATAGAAAAATCAGGGGTGCTGGGGAAGTTCAAAGCCTGGATTTATTAACATGGCATTCTACCATGATTCCTCTGGTCCCTGCTGGTCTATGAGGGCCCGGTTATCACTGACAAGGGCTTTGAGAGAAAGATCAGCTACTTCTTGAGCAGGTGGCTGGGACTACCATGTAGCCTCAGCAGCATTGTCTTGTATTGGAACAGGAACAAGCTACAGCTATCTTTCAGCAGTTTGTCAGAGGTGTTCAAGTTTACCTGGGCAAGAGACGTGTTTCTGTACAGAGACTAACCTACACCAGAATCTCTTCAGCAGGCTTTGAGGTGAGAACTGGGAGGAAGTGGAGGACTTGACCATCAACTGGGCATCAACCAGGCTGAATAATTACTAGTGTGCTTTGTGCAGGCCACTCAAGTTCATGCTAGAACAAATTTGAGTCTCTTAGTTCCAAGGAAAGGAAATTGTAAAGCTAGAGCATACAAAGGCATTCTAGACAGTTGTGTGCTTGAAACTTTGTGGTAACAGTTTGAGGAAGAACCACATATGGGTGTGATGGTCATCGGTGAACATACTTTTGGCCATATAGTGTATTTCTCCTGCAACTTGACCCATGGACTGTGTGCAGTATCAGCAGGTTCTGCTGAAATGGCTATATCAGTAGTTAACTGAACTGATAGTCTGCCCCTGAGCTTGTATGGGGACTTACAAAGAGCAAGGTTCTATGGTAACAGAAAAATTCAAAATTCCTAACCCTGGACTTCCGGGTTTCGATATGAGAGAGTAGCACGCACTTCACGACGGCTCCGTAAAAAATCCAATATAACTTTGTCAGAACATCTTTTTAGCAATTGTGAACATTGATAAAATTATAGTCTTACATCCTAGAAACTACTAGCCGACTTTAGGATTTAATTTGTCCAGTTTTCCAAACATGCCGGCCAAATCTTGGAAAACACCGGACCAGGCCGCGGCCTCCGGCTTTAATGTTGAAGAAGCGCCTGAAGAAGATGCTCCGGAGGCGGGTAGTTCAGTCATCCTCAACGCGATCTCTTCCCTTCGCGCGGAACTTCTTTCAATCAAATCGGACATTGGGGAAATCATAGATTCAAAGATCGAACAGCTAGCTGTCGCTATCAGAGGAGAACTGTCGGCATTTAAAAACGAGGCTAGCGCGGCAATCTCGGAGATTAAAGCTACGATGGACGATCACGCTGCGAAACTAACAAGTCTGGAAAGTTATGCTTCCACTTCTTCTGATACAATGGTTAAGATGGAACAAGATGTGGGAATGCTAAAGCGTACCGTGGAGCAACTTACAGAAAAATGTACTGATCTCGAAAGTCGCAGCAGAAGACAAAATATCCGCATACTGAACATTAAAGAGGGCGCTGAATCCGGTGTAAAGCCTAGGGATTTCGTTGCCGAACTCCTCGCAGAGGCCCTGCTGTTAGAGAAACCCCCGCACGTGGACCGAGCCCACCGAGCTCTACGCGCCCGTCCTGGAAATGATGAACCACCTCGAGCCTTCATTCTGCGCTTGCATTATGTCCACGAGAGGGAAGAAATCATGCAAAAGGCGGCCAGGACGCAGCAGATTCTCTTCAGGGGCCAAAGACTCCACATCTTTCCGGACTATCCGCCTGCTGTGGTAAAGCGACGCGCACTTTTCAAACGCGCGAGGGAGTTGCTGAAGGATAAACCCGGAGTCAAATACGGTCTGCAATACCCTGCTAAACTGAGGGTCTCGCACAACGGCAAAGAGTTCTACTTCACCGATCCAGATAAAGCGGTCAGGTTTGCTGAAAGCAACTTTGAAATTCCAGGACCAGTTTAAAGGATGTCGTTGGACTGAGTCAAGTAAGATCAGAATAATGTGACCGACGAACTTTAATCATAAGCATTGACTCTTTACATGGCTGTTTACATGACTCTTGTCGTGTTAATTTATCACCCTAAGGCAACTCGAGACAATTTGATTGTGATTTCATTGGATGCCGAAAAGGCGTTCGACCGAGTGGAGTGGCGTTACTTGTTCGCTGTCCTTGAGAAATTTGATATGGGGGATGAGTTTATAAATTGGATTAAAATTTTATACAGTAGTCCATCAGCACGGGTTTTAACAAATAAAACAATTTCAGACTCTTTCTATCTTCAAAGAGGTACCAGGCAGGGCTGTCCCCTTTCACCCCTTTTGTTTGCGTTAACTGTAGAGCCCCTTGCAGAAACCATTCGCTCTAACTCTTGCATACATGGCTTCAATACTTCAAACACCATTAATAAAATATCGCTGTATGCAGACGATATTTTGCTTTATATTACTCAACCACAGGTGAGCCTTCCTGTTATACTCAAGACTATTACAACCTTTGGGAAATTTTCTGGCTTTAAAGTTAATTTTGAAAAAAGTGAACTCATGCCCATTGGTTTGAGGGATTTGTCTGTAATACATTCTTCCCCGTTTAAAGTTTCCACGGAAAAAATTCTATACTTGGGAACTGTGGTTACTTATAAATATTCTCTTCTCTTCAAAGCTAATTTCAACCCCTTATTATCTAAGTTACAAAATTGTATATATTATTGGAGGACTCTCCCGATCTCCCTAATTGGCAGAATAAATGCGATAAAAATGATATTTCTTCCTCAAATATTATATTTATTTCGTAATATTCCAATACTATTGCCCAAGTCCTTCTTTAAACACTTAGACTCGATTATTCTTCCCTTTCTATGGAACTATAAGAGTCACAGAATCAAAAAAGTTCATCTTTGTAAACCTAAACACGAGGGGGGTTTGGCCCTTCCGGATTTTCGCCTTTATTACTGGGCTACTCATTTACAAGTTTTTGCACTATGGTTGGAACGGTCGGCTGTTGCCCCAGATTGGCTTCAGATAGAGCGGGATTACTGCCATCCTTATGATCTTGGAGCAGTGCTACTCTCCCCCGTGATATTAGACCAAACAGCAGTTAATAGTATTGTCATAAAGAGTCAGTTACGTATTTGGAGACAGATAAGAGAATACCTTAAGATAAAATCACTCTCTCTCTTAATTCCAATTGCAAATAACCCATCATTCCCCCCTTCAAGGTTGGATACAACCTTTAATCAATGGAAGGAATTGGGTATATGCACAGTCAAGGACCTTTATCTTGATGGGGCTTTAGCTTCCTTTGTGCAACTACAACAGAAATATAACCTCCCAAAAAAACATTTTTTCAGATTTTTACAAATAAGGAATTACTTGCGTACACATAATGTTTCCCTAGACGAGGTCCCACCCTCAGTTATTGATGATTGTCTTATACAGTTCAGGGGAAACAAATGTCAGCTATCTTTAATTTATGAAAGGTTACTAGCAGCTATTTCCCCCTCTACAAAGTTGATCAGAGAGGAATGGGAGCGAGAGATTGGAATTGGAATCTCTGAGGAGATTTGGCAGAGTGGCTTGGAGGATATTGATAAGCAATCGGTCAACACTAGATTATGCCTCATTCAATTTAAGGTCCTACACAGATTACACTTTTCTAAAAAGAAATTACATAGGATTTTCCCCAATGTGTCTCCTATTTGTGATAAGTGCAAATCGGAGGATGCTGATTTAGCTCATAGTTTTATATTCTGTCATAAAATACAGGGATTCTGGTGTGAAGTTTTTAAAGTGCTTTCAGATGTCCTTAGTGTAAACTTGGATCCAGACCCAGTGCTCATTATATTAGGACATTCTAATTATACATATTCATTGAACAGTGCTCAACAGAAATTCCTTACATATTGCTTGATAACAGCCAAGAAACTGTTATTACTGTTCTGGAAAAAGGTTAATCCTCCTGCTGCTAAACTATGGCTTGAGGAGCTGGTATCTACTCTGCACTTGGAGCGAATCAGATATCTTTTAAAAGGCAACATTGGACAGTTTCACAAGATTTGGGACCCTTTCTTCTGTTACCTCAAGAGGAATTCTATTCCTTAATGCAATGTATTGTAACTTAAAAGCTGTTTTGAATGTCACTGTATCTTATATTAACAGGCTGGGGAAGGGGTGTTACATGTTTTTTTTTTTTTTTTTTTTTTAACTTATTTATTTACTTATTTATTTATTTTATTTGAAAGTTTCTGTGCATATAAAAATTACTACTGGAACTTGTGATTATTGTAAGGTTATTCGATGACTGAATAAAAAAACTTATTTGACAAAAAAAAAAAAATCCTAACCCTGAACCCAGGTGTGGAAGACCTCGTGGCGCAACGGTAGCGCGTCTGACTCCAGATCAGAAGGTTGCGTGTTCAAATCACGTCGAGGTCAATACTGTTTAATTCTTTATTTATTTTCATAAATACTAGGATCTCTTTCTTTCATCTCAGAAATATTGTTAAGATAAGAAATATATTGTCACTACATGATGCAGAAAAATTAGTTCATGCTTTTGTTACCTCTAGGTTGGATTATTATAATGCCTTACTGTCTGGATGTTCCAGTAGATGCATAAACAAGCTCCAGTTAGTCCAGAATGCAGCAGCGAGAGTCGTTACTAGAACCATAAGATATGACCACATCACCCCTATCTTATCCACACTGCATTGGCTCCCAGTCAAATCTCGTATTGATTATAAAATACTACTATTGACCTATAAAGCACTGAATGGTCTCGCACCACAGTACCTGAGCAAACTTTTGGTCTTTTATGATCCACCACACCTACTTCGATCAAAAGGTGCAGGCTATTTGTTGGTACCTTGAATAGAGAAGGCTGCAGCAGGGGGCAGAGCTTTCTCTTACAAAAGCCTCATAGTTTTGGAACAGCCTTCCACTTAGTGTTCGCGGCTCAGACACAGTCTCAGTGTTTAAGTCTAGGCTGAAAACATATTTGTTTAGTCAAGCCTTTTGTGATTAGTTTTTTCTTATGTAAAAGAGCAGGTCTAGAGCGTTCACAGGCATAGAGTGTTGTGGTGAACTAGGATGTTTGGCTGTTGTCTCCCCCCCACTCTCACGCGTACACTCAGGTTTGTTGACAGTGGAGTGGCTGGCCATTTTATGTCCCAGGGTGCCCTCATGTCTATGTTACCTTCTGGCTCTCCCTTTTAGTTATGCTGTCATGGCTAGTTTTGCCAGAGTCCCTGCTTGCACTCTGCACGCAAAGTACATTGTCCTTAATCATTACATCACAAGAGCACAAGAGCTACATATGCTAGTCCTGAGATACCAGTCATCCTGACCCCTTCTGCTCTCTGGACCTGCCTGATCCATCCTGCTACCCTACTTCTGGTTGGAGTTCTCATCGGTTGAGATCGCTCGCTGCTGATGGGGGTGGCCCCACATGGACGGCCTGAAGATGAGTGGGATTGCTGGGGATGGTGCCACTTGGGGGCCATGGTGACGGCTTGTTGATCTCATATGGGGAGCTGTACTGTGATGGCTTTGGGGCTGCGGTTGCCACGAGCAACTTTGTGCTCAGGACTCAGTGGGATCTGTGGCATCTGGAATGTCAGGGCTGGGTAGCATTTCAAGCCCATACTACAACAAGGCTAGACAGAATGAGAGATGTCAGCTGATCCAGGAGGAGGTGCAAGAAGTGGAGGAACTTTGCACCAGCCGGATTGTAGGCATGCAGCAGCAGGGCACGTGGATCAGATGGGAGCAAGTGATGGACTGTAAGATCTCATGGATAGAGCTCTGGAAGGCCAAGTCATTTTGAATGTAGTTTCTGATCCAGTTGGTTTATGATGTTCTCCCGAGTCCATTCAACCTCTTTGGCTGTCGTATTACGGAAACGCAGCATGGTCACTGTGTCAGAGGAGAGGAACTCTGGGGCATATCCCGAGCTGTTGCCCGAAGGCCATAGGAGAGGGGCACTATGGCTGGTGCCATGGCCGGGTGCTAAGGGCAATAGCAGATGCTATCTCTAAAAGGATCACATAGCAAGCATCAACATGCAGTGAGATGGGCCATCACTTTTGTCAGGACAGGAGTCAGGGAAGAACTCTTTTCTACTGCACAGGACTGGAAACCGAAGCTGTGCTGAGGGTGAATCTGAGGCTGTAGAAAGACTGCCAGAAGATGCTGAAATGGCTGTAATAAACTCCACTCTTCTGGGAAGGCTTTCCACTAGATTTTGGAGTGTGGCTGTGTGGATTTGTGCTCATTCAGCCACAGCATTAGTGAGGTCAGGCAATGATGTTGGGTGAGGAGGTCTGGGGTGCAGTCGGTGTTCCAGTTCATCCCAATGGTGTTTAGCGGGGCTGAGGTCAGGGCTTTGTGCAGGCCACTCGAGTTCATGCTAGAACAGATTTGAGTCTCTTAGTTCCAGGGAAGGGAAATTGTAAAGCTAGAGCATACAAAGGCATTCTAGACAGTTGTGTGCTTCAAACTTTGTGGTAACAGTTTGGGGAAGAACCACATATGGGTGTGAAGTGAAGTGACTTGTGGCCAAGTATGGTGACTAGGAATTTGTGCTCTGCATTTAACCCATCCAAGTGCACACACAGTAGTGAACACACACCCAGAGCAGTGGGCAGCCTTTTTTTTGCTGAGGCACCCGGGGAGCAGTTTGGGGGTTCGGTGCCTTGCTGAAGGGTCTCACCTCAGTCGTGGTATTCGGTGATGGTCATCGGTGCACATACATTTGGCCATATAGTGTATTTCTCCTGCATGTTGACCCATGGACTGTGTGCAGCATCAGCAGGTTCTGCTGAAATGGCTTTAGCTCATTTCTGAAAACATTAACTGCTCCATCTTACATTAATATGTAGCGACACTGGGGTGTAGTACACAATGATTCTAGAGAAATAGGACATTTGGGAGAAAACTAGATAAACTCTCCTACATTCAATTTGTCAAATAAATGAACAAAAGAAATTTTCTAAGATAATGTATTGATCATAACATCATTATTGTATTGTAATATTAATGACTTAACTTGAATATTTGACCTGGCACCCGATGGTCGCTTGGAACACCTGCACATTCATGCAGATATCCAATCAGCCAATCACGTGGCAGCAGTGAAATGCATAAAATTATGCAGATACACGTCATGAGCTTCAGTTAATGTGCACATCAATCAAGAGGGTGAGGGAAAAATGTGATGTTTGTGTTAATGCTGTACTACACTATATGGCCAAAAGTATGTGCACAACTGACCATCAAACCCATATGTGGTTCTTACTCAAACTGTTGCCACAAAGTTTGAAGCACACAACTGTCTAGAATGTATTAAAATTAAAATTTCCCTTCACTGGAACTAAGAGGCTCAAACCTGTTCCAGCATGACGATCCCCCTGTGCACAAAGCGAGCTCCATGAAGACATGGTGTGTTAAGGTTGGAGTGGAAGAACTCGAGTGTCCTGCACAGAGCCCTGACCTCAACCCCACTGAACACCTTTGGGATGAACTGGAACACCGACTGAACCCCAGACCTCCTCACCAACATCAGTCCCTGACCTCTAACTTAATATTTACGGAAGGAAGTAACAGTCCGAGCTATTGCCGTTGATTACTATGAAAGCAAACTCCAACAAAGTTTTATTCATTACACAGACTATTAGATAAATAGGTACAGAATAAATTGCAGACATTTAAGTGAACAGGTCTATATAAAGTCTAACAGATATATGTTTTAGTTTCTGTCACCGTGTTGCAGGATTCGTTATTTTTTTAGCATTTATTTTGTATTTTGCTTTAGGTTAGTGGGGATTTTTTTTTTTTTTTAATTGAACAAGGTTTTTACTTGACTCTAGAAAAAACATAAAAACATCTTGTGGTTTTAATTCTTTATAATAATAACGCAAGTTGTAGCGCCAGCTGGTGTAAAATGAGCTTCCCAGAAGTATTTTAAAGAGCAAGGGTCGAGGGTAACAGAGAATTTCAAAATCCCTAACCCTGAACCTAGACACGCAAGACCTCGTGGCGCAACGGTAGCGCGTCTGACTCCAGATCAGAAGGTTGCGTGTTCAAATCACGTCGGGGTCAGAGCTGTTTATTTCTGTTTGGGGCGGGGGGAAGCCGGTTCATAATTGCGATCAAAACAATAAATCTGTACCGTCAGCACATTCTGATAGTTTCTACATGTAAGATCAGCAAACTGAGCTTTATTCTGAGAGAATAAACCCATGAGCCACTCGAGGGCATGTTTTACAGGGATTTAATCATGGCTAAGGTTGTTCTTAGGCAGAATGATGAGGCTGAAGTTGGCTTCTTAGGATCTCGCATGAAGCGCGTTAAAATCACACACAGCTTTAGTGAACGCTGTGCATTAAAGAGGAAAATATAGGCTAATTTCATATGCCATGTCAAAAACATGATAACTCCATATAAATGTAGGTGTAAAGTAATGCACAGAGGTGTTTCTGTACAGACTCCACTTACACCAGAATCTCTTCAGCAGTCACAGTGATCTCTGTGACTTTGAAATACTCCTGGGATTTTCACACACAACAGTCTGTAGAGTTTACACAGGATGGTGTGAAAAACTAACAAACAAACAAACAAAAAAAAAAACGTCCAGTATTTTCAAGCTGACCAGAAGGCTCTGGTAACTCAAAAACTACTCCTTACAACCATGGTGAACAGAAATGCATCTCAGAATATGCTGAACCTTGAAGCAGTCACTCCTGTCAGCCAAGAACAGGAATCTCAGGCTACAGTGGGCACGAACCATCAAAGATAGGAAGGGAAGAGATATTTAAATATATTAAAAATGCAAAAAATAAATAAATAAATAAAAAAAAAAAAAAAAAAAAAAAAATAAATAAATAAATAAAACAAACAACAACAAAAAACTAAATCCATGTTGACAGATAAATTGACAGATAAAAAAAAAAACATGCAGATTTGGTGACAGGCTCAATTAATGCATTGTCATTTATTTCTTAACTTAAATATTTGAACTGACCTTATAGATTTCTCTATTCTTTCATGTTTTATTTCTTCACTGTGGACTTTGGAAATGATCAGTTTCAGTTTCTGAGGAGTATCAGTACAGGAGTAAATGTAGAAAATGATCTAAATTAATTAATTAAAAAAAAAAAAAAAAAAAAAAAAAAAACTTTTAGAAGACATTTAGAAAAAGACATTTAGAATCAATTGTCTGTTGATTTTAACTAGTGATCCAAAGACCCTTTATAAGTTCTTTGTGTTGAAAAAACAAAACAACAACAACAACACAAAACAAACTGATTGGACTGAGTTTTCCATTTAGTACTGCCAATCAGCAAGTGCTGCTAACAAATTTAATTAATCAAATTTTTACACTTTTCATTAATTGTACTGATTGTATTCATTGACGAGTTTTGACTAAAAGTCTATAAATAAATAAACTAGTATTAAGTGATCAAATAGAGTCAAAATGTGCAAGACTGTCTTGCTTGTTTAAACCATTACTAGTTTTAACCAAATGCTTCCTGTCATATGTGAAACTGTTCCACCATGTAGCAGCATGTATTATTTTCCATTTCTGATTTAACTGCTGGTGAAATAGCCCTTTTCCCAGCCCTTTCGTGGCTTAAAGCAACCCTCACAAAGAGAGACACCTAAATAAAAACTAAATAAAAAAAAATAATTCCATAAGTTTTAAAAGCACTGTTATCAGAAATATCCCTGATGTCAGAACCTGACTGCAAGCACCTCTTAGCTTTATATAAGCACAACAGTAGAGTATCAAGTAAGGAGTCTTTAACCAGTTGGAAAATATCCTATTATCTTTATTCGTGACTAAGAGATTACAGAGTGTGAAGAGCTGCTTCTCTGAGCAGGCGTTAGGTCACTTTGGGTAGAAACACACACAAACACGTCACCAGCGCCAGCTTTAGTCATCGTGTTTGAGTTTTCTGATTTTGCCCTTGTGACGGTCTATCTCACGCTGCAGGCGCTCGATCTCCTTCTTATGGTGCTCGATCTCCTCCTGGTGGTGCTGTTTCAAAGCAGCCAGCTGCTCCTTCTCCTTCTGCCTACACACACACACACAGACACACACACAGAGTCAAGTGACTCAACAATCCAAAGTTCACAAGATCTTTACAGCCAGAGACCCCCTTCAGTATTTTCCTTGTTTAATATGGATATCCCTAATGATCACAGAACATTTTTTTAGGAGTGTATTTGAACAGCTCCTAAAAATAAAGGTGCCAGAAACGGTTCTTTAGAGCGATGCCACAGAAGAACCATTTTTGGTTCCATATAGAACTTTTCGGCCCATGATTCCTCTTTGGCTGTATTTACTGCTGCCACAATAAACTGAATAATCATTTTCAACCACAAAGATCCATCCAATAATCCACTAATATTTATGGAGAGAATATTTTGAAGCCCCTGTGGTTAAAGATCCATAACTCAATTTAACTTAATTAAATTAAATTATCCCTAAATATTTTAGAAAATATTGTGACATACATTGTCACAAACCTTTCTAAGACAATATGCTTTTTTAAAAAACATTATTTTATGGGTATTTTTTTAAAATGATAATTATAACCTCTGAGGTTAAAACTTAAATCTTTAAATTACTAATATCTATCTAGTTAGCTATCTTCAAATATTTCCCCTCCCTTTCTGTGATCATTTTTGTAGAAATGAAATAATACATGCAGCACTACTGTTTCACTACAAGTTTCTTAACAAACCTACAGTTGGGGTCATAAGTTTACATATGCCTTGAAGAATCTGCAAAATGTTAAAAATTAAAAAGAGGGATGATAATTGCATTTTGTGTTTTATTTAGTGCTGCCCTAAATAAGCTATATCACGTAGCGGATGTTTCCACATAGTCCACAAGACACAATAATAACTGAAATTACACAAATGAACAAGTTCAAAAGCACTTGATTCTTTATACTGTGTTGTTACCTGGATGACCAACGACTGTTTTTATCTTTTGTGATAGTTCTTCACGAGTTCCTTGTTTGTCCTGAGAAGTTAAACTGCCCACTGTTCTTCAGAAAAATCCTCCATCCTGCACATTCTTTGGTTTTCCAGCATCTTCTGCATATTGACCCCTTTCCTACAGAGACTATATGATTTTGAGATCCATCTTTTCACACTGAGGATATCTGAGGGACTCATACACAACTATTACAAAAGATGCACACATTCACTGATGCTCAAGAAGGCAACATACTACATTAAGAGCCAGGGGGGTTCTTCCTTTGCTCCATGGTCCAGTTCTAACGTGCCCATTGTAGGAGCTTTCGGTGGTGGATAGGGGTCAGCATGGTCATTCTGACAGGTCTGCAGCTACGCAGCCCCATACACAGCAATGCACTGTGTTCTGACACCTTTCTATCACAGCCAGCATTCACTTTTTCAGCAATTTGTGCTACAGTAGCTCTTCTGTGGGATCGGATCAGATGGGCTAGCCTTCACTCCCCACATGCATCAGTGAGCCTTGGGCACCCACCCTATCGCGGTTCAGCGATTTTCCTTCCTTGGACCACTTTTGGTCAGGACTAATCACTGCATACCAGGAACACCCCACAAGACCTGCTGTTTTGGAGATACTCTGACTCAGTCATCTAGCAGTCACAATTTGGCCCTTGTCAGAGTCACTCAGATCCTTACGCTTGCCCATTTTTCCTGCTTCTAACACATCAACTTTGAGAACTGACTGTTCACTTGCTGCCCAATATATCCCACCCCTTGACAGGCACCATTGTAATGAGATAAATGTTATACACTTCACCTGTCAGTGGTGTTAATGTTATGGCTGATTGGGATTTGTGTGTGTAGAGATTCGTTCATAAAGCTCTAAAGCACAAACTTTGATTTCATGGAGACTTCAAACATTCAACCTTCATGTATTAATTTTTTTAATAAAACTATGTAGAGGACATCTGTACAAAAAAAAAAAAACCTGACTAACCAAAAACACCAAAAGGCCATTGAGCTCATCAACGTACCTGAAGTAACGCTCCTCTTCAGCTGCCTCTTTCTTCCCGAAGGCTCCGCCGGCTTCTCTGATAGAGCCTCCACCTCCTCCACCTTTACCTGCACCTTTCCCCAATTCACCAAGCTGCTCAGAAAGAGAGGAAGACATTATATAATGATTAATATTAATATTAATCCATATTAAACTCAGTGGTTGACAACCCTGGTCCCTTTCCTACGGTGGCCCATAAGTTCAAAACGCATTAACAAACCAAAAATGCAAATGTGAAACAAAAACACGTCATCATTATCGGAAAGGGTGGGTCCTAAATGAATATCACATACTCGTTGCTGATTGGCTCCAGTGGGCGTCAGTCAGATAGACAGCGGCGATGGAGAGGAGGATGTTTACAATAAGCCTAGATTATTCTACTGATGCTTATATGTGCTTACTTTTTTTTTTTTTCATTCACATAACTTCTATTTTCTCCGCAGTCTGAAAAGTAAGCCGGGTTATCCAGAAGAAAGGATTACTCCTGAGGAACTTTACATTAAATCACTTTTACTGGACTAACCAGAGATCGGAGTGAAAGAGTGCACTCATTTCTCTTCGTGATAGACGTACCCTGTGTCTCATCAGCAACACGCATGTGATGCTCAGTAAGGAGCATTTTGCACTTACAGGCCACCGTAGTGTTCCCCTGCACTAATACACCCACAATGACTCAGGCCTGTTAACTAGCAGAGGCTTTTTGCATCAGGTGTGTGGGGGGAAAAAAAGGGCATCTGAAAACACAGACCTGCTATTCTACTTCACTCACAGCAGTGTTTAATTACATAACACTGGAGATTATGACCTTGATTATGTATCTGGAGGTCCACATTTCATTCAGTTACTGATGACACTGATACAAAACATTCCCAGTTATTCACTCTTGTATTTCCATCTACATGATTTCAAATCATCAGCAATACACAACCTTTTTTTTTTTTTTTTTCTTTTAATGCATTGCTGTATAGGCGCGCGCATACGCCCCACACACACACACACACACACACACACACACACACACACACACACACACACACACACACACACAAGCCATACAAACTGCCTAGACAAAAGAAATCCAAGCAAATAAGCAGTTACTTTGCACATCCAAAAAAAAATAAATAAATAAAATAAAAAAAATAAAAAAAGCAGGTACAATCCTCATCTGCTAGTCATTTCCTACACATGTACCCTATATAGGCGCTATAGAGTAATTCCACCTCCATCCTCATATAGTTCCCTAAATATCCATTAGGGACAAATCCAAAATGGCGTCAGGACCGAAAAGCAAATTGTACAACATACAGACAAACCAAAAACCAGGCACACAAACGCAGATACCTGGTCCGAACCCATGCGGATCTGAGTAGTGAAATAACTCCGTAAAAAGCTGCTTCTGAACAGCCGCGCCATGGCTCCCAATCAGAGAACTTTCTGTAACGAATTCAGTGCCCTTGTGTCTCCGGTCTAAACACGGAAGTGCTCGACTCCCTCTATGAACTTTGGCAGGCGGCGACGTCACAGAGCACGAGGTGCGTTGACTGCCACCTGGTGGTCGTATGTGGTATTGCAATTGAGTTCGCCTTACTGATAAATTTATTTATCCATCCATTCATTTCCTGCACCGCTTTTCCTGCACAGGGAGCTTATCCAAGGGGACTCGGGGCACAAGTTGGGGGACACCCTGGACACACACACACACACACACACACACACACACACACTACTGACAACTGAGGGATGCCAATCAGCCTGCAGCGCATGTTGTCTTTGGACTGGGGGAGGAAACCGGAGTATCCGGAGGAAACCCCTGAAGCACAGGGAAAGCATGCAAACTCTGCACACACAGGGCAGAGATGGGAATTGAACTCTCAACCCCGTAGGTGCGAGGCAACAGTGCTAACCACTAAAATAACCACTAAATATTTATTTATTTATTGAGATATTGCTGCATTCTGAAGCTTGTAAGCTTGGCTTGCACTGTACAGTATCTGGCCCGATTTTGCCTTTCTGTCGCAGGCACAATCGTACATCATGAAGGATAATACGCTGTATGTTAGACCTACTGTTTAATGTTGCACACTGGCAGCAAACCAAAACCAATTCCTGTGAGCACAACTTATAGGCAATAAAGTGTAATCTCTGGTCATGAGTTGAGGTCAGTGGTCTTAGACTGTATAATGTGCCATGCTTGCCGGCAGCCGATTTAGTGCCGACGCGACCAACGACAGCCTAAGACAAAGTTCTGGCAGTGTCTGAAAATTTTGCTTAAAATCTCAGAGTGTGAGCGCTGCTACAACACTCATCTAAAATCCACCAATAGGAGGATGGCGTAGGATTACATGCGTCTCATTGGTCAGCTACACATACAGTAGTGGAAATGGCAAAACGTAAACAAAATATATTGGATTTAAAAGGTGGGCGGTTTGTTAAATTGTGGCAACAGACAGAATGTCTCCATAATGTCTCAGCACACATGTCATGACAGGACAAATAGGACATGATGAATTACAGCTTCCACATTGTGTAGCTAGCTAATTAGTATGTGAATGCTCTGTTCATAGAGTTTATTTGCAATTATGACAATGTGAAACTTTTTTATGATTTTCAGTTGAAGAGATACAAACCTGTGTTGCGTCGCTGTGCACCCAGTATGGCAGAACTAGTAGCTATCTCCATCGTTTAAACTGATATGAACAGCACATCTTATCACACAGTCTGTTACAGAATTCCTAATAGGATCTTCTTGTACAGTGTGACAAGTAATAATCATTAAAGACCACTGGAATCTCACAGTGTAAAACCAGATTAAGAAAATTCAAAGAAAGCGCACACTCCACTTCCTACTCGGAATGCCATGTCGACATGCTCACTTACACCATCAGCAGTAGCACTTCATTACTTTAAATGAGTTTATAGTAGTATTTACTTTAGATCAACCAACATAGATGCACTATATAGCCAAAAGTTTGTGGACTCCTGACCATTACACCTATATGTGCTTGTTGAAAATCCTATTCCAGATTCAGTCCCCCTTTGCTGCAAAAAGCACCTGAATGGTGAATCCTTCTTTCTCACCATGGTAGCCAATAAAATGTGATTACACAAATTAAGGGGCGTGTTCATTTGAGGTTTGGAGCAGGTAATATATGGAATCATAAATATGATGACTCTGTTGACCTTTTGTGAATGTCATTACAGCGCAATAGCTGCACAAAACATGTTAGGTTAAAAACGTTGATGCGATTATGATGTTCATTAAATGTATATATAACAAGCTGTGCTATATGTGTGTTATGTTAATTATCCAATTTGGAACCGGAAAATATTTCGGGGGGTTGAAAACTGAAATCCATCCTCCTAGCTGCCACCTTACTACCATAGGCATGTAGGTTTACATCTCACAGTGGCTAATTGGTTATGTGCGCCTCCCTCCCTTCTACCCAGAAGATGGAGAAAACTCAGACAAAGTATAAAGCATAAAGTAATTTGCCCTGCATTCCCACTGTGAACAAGGCCGACTTTAGATGACTGATTGAAATGATTCATACTGACTCACAGTGATTCATCCCTTCTCTTCAGGGACCTGCATATTTCCACCGTGACATTCACAGCTTTCTTTTCTGGAGTCATAATGGTGAGGAAGGGGGACCTGGACCCTTTCTTACACCCTGACCTTCCTGCACTCTCAGTCTGGCACTACCTTCTCAGCCACAATTATATGAATATTAACTATCATTATGACTCACTGTGAGAGAGTCTGAAGGCAATTTATCTTTCTCATGCCTCCTTTGTTTAATGGGAAAATCGACAAGCCTCCAGAAATTTTAACTTGTCCCCGAGAGACAGATTATAACAACATGAAAGACAACAAATAAACGAGAAAGTTTGGTTATTGTTCTGTTTGTTGAAGTATGACACACACTCTCTGGTGTGTATTCAAATCATAAATGTGCTTTCTCACACACATTTTTTTGATTATGCAGCACAATAAAGACAGTGAGTACACAAAACAAAAAAGCTCCTTACTGGTTCTTTGTGTAGTTTTCAGGCTTTTCTAAAATGGTTCTACTTGGGATCTTGAATCGTTTCCCCAGCTGGACACACTGACAAAGGAAAACCTAGTGGCTCTGTCATGGTGTGGGGGCATTTATTTATTTATATAGTTTTCTAATCTGGTGGGTGTGGTTCTTTTCAGGCTGACCCCGCCCCCACCCACAGGGAACAAGGACTCGCTGAATGGTTTAACGAGAATGAAAATGATGGAAATCATATTGTATTCTGATTACTGTGACCTTAACATTCTACATCATCATCATCATCATCATCAGTCAAATAGTATTATGCAGTCTGACTGAACAAAGTCAAGTGGAATAACTAAAGCTAGAAAAGGAGGGACAGAAAGGACAGCAGTATAAAACAGATAAAGAGACAGAAAAAATGAGTGTGAGCATGTAAACAAATAAATCTATAATTCTAAAAAGTTATCTTTAAACTAAAGCTTACCATGACAATTCTTTCATTTGTTCATCTTCAGTAAACAAGGTTGCAGGAATACACCTAGGATGGGATGCTAGTCATCACCGAGCTCCATGCACACACACATTAACACACTCATTCACACTTGGGGCAATTTAGAGTATCAGTACTCTTTGGAGGTAACCAGAGATCCTGGAGGAAACCCACATGAACACAGAGATAATGAAAAACTCCACAATAACCCCATTACTGATCCTGAGCTCCCAGGAACCCAAGCTCAGGATCAGACCAGGTAGCCTGGAGCTGTGAAATGGCAACATTACATGACTAGTGTGTACCACATCTGAAAACAAGCACTAGCTATTTCTTTAACACTTCTGTGACAGAATTCTGATTATAAGTCGCTAAATTAAAAATGAATTATCGATGGAACCATAGAGCGTTTCGTGGATTGTGAGTCAGTCAGCTTCCTGGGAACACTGAATCAGCTAAGGTCAGTCATGTCAAATATAACCCTTAGAAGTTACTTCAGTATCCGGTCTGGTAGAAAGAAAAATCCAGCTCTGAAGGTTGCATTCACTGCTGTGGTGTGCTCTGACCAGGTGGGGGCAGTATGTAGTCATTAATCCACAAACATGAAGCTCAGCTTGGTGCAGAGATTTCATGAGTGCGCACACACACACACACATACACACAGATCTCTGCAAAACAAGCATGATATCCTTCACCCGGGAGTGATTCTGGGCTCATTTGGGGAATATAAATCAGGATCTGAAGTTTTTGGATCTTTTGAGCTGTACATCCATTATGCAGTTCTATACACCATTTCAGATGTGTACAGGGTTGCTAGGTTTCAGCAAAATTTCCAGCCCAAGTATATGTCAAAAACTGCACTAAAACTAGCAGGTTTAAACTATCCCAAAAGTTCAGGTATAGGGAAAGGGAGACACATTTTGTTCTTTTCCTCAGTCTTAGCATGGGAAACCAGGTCACTGTAGTGTGCACGCATTTCTTTCCAGTATCTCCAATTCGCCTATTTATCATCGCCTGGTATAGCCATTATCCGCTCCATAATCCTCTTTTCCTTTTCCCAGTCTTTGGAGTATATTTTACAGCAGAAATGATTCTGTGCATTGTAGATACTGTCCCTTTGTTTGCAAAAGCAAGTGTTTGTGGAAATTGACTCAATTTATTTCTGATTACATGCTTTTAAACAAAGTCGTGGTGATTGCAGACTTCTTTTAAACTTATTCAAAAAAAAAAAAAAAAACAAAACACACTCACGGACTTGCTTTTCCCACCTGCATCCTTATTCTTATAAAACCAGCCCAATTTGGTGTAAAAAATGGAACCCTGGGCTTGCACACTATTTTTGCAATGTTTGCAATGTTTTAATTTGGTCATTTTAGCATTCTCTCAGTGACAGGCTCAAACAAACACTTGACTCAATGCCCAGTCCTGGGAGCTGATAGCATTTGTACACCTGAGTTCACCTGATCCATCTGACAGAGCGGACCACAGATCAGTTTCCTAGCTTTCACACTTTTACAAACCTATCAAACTTTTGGTGCACTCAGGCTTTGGTCAGGAAAAAAAAGCATAAGTGTGATAATTCCCTTATGTAACCAGCATAAATGTTAATTCAACACTGTGCATTTTTTATGAGAATGCATTTAAAAAATCATTGAAGTTTGTCATTCTGGCACAGTAGGTATAATGAGTGGAACGATGCCCCGCTGAGCCCTGATGAAACGGGAATGGGGAGAGCAATGACTCAAAGCAACTCAGAAAATACTCACACCAGTCAGGATAAAATATGGAGAAAAAAATGGTTTGTTTTCAGGAGAGGCCTGCATCAGAACTGCAACGGAAATACATATTAATAATAATCATGAAAACATACTGTTTAATGGGGTTCCTGTGGGGTTGAAATGTGCACCTTTGAAATATGTTAGCTCTGACATTAAACAAGCAACAAACAAATAATAGGTTACAGCAGAACTGAAAATGAGGAGTAAATGACGTAAGATGAGCGCTATTACCATTTCTACTTTTTGGGATGTCGGTTAGTCATCGAGCAGTAAAACGGTAACGAAAGGTTACAAAAGGTCATAGTAACTAAATGTAATTTAGTCTAATTTCGCTGTTGCATAATGTATAATTTAGTGTATTGCACATGTAATGTGTGTGCTGAATGGCTAAAGTTAAGAAACACAACCTCCAGTTCTGCATAACTCTAAAGTGCTTCCACGCTCTTATATGGGCTTCCGGTTGGCGGTGTCCTCCTTTTCTCCCTCCACTGCCCTTAGTGTTCTACTTCTGCTGTTGCCATTGGAAATGGTATCCCGGCAACCGCTGGCAGCGATGCAATGAAAAGGTGAGGTTATTGAATGCGTCTGAGAGCCGGCGCTTTGTTTACAGGATGCACACAAGTCATATCTGCTGAAGGTAAAATGGCACATTGTGCTTCTCCATTTTCAGTTTTAGGTCTATGCAAGATGTAAGAGCAGTGCAAAGCATGCAGCTTTAAGAGAGAAAACTGCTAAATGCACGCATAATGCATCTGCATGACCTGCACATGAAGATGACTTTCACGCTCAGTCATCATCAGAGATAATGTAAGGCATTTAACAAGATGGAGTGTGATGTTTTAGGAAAATAACTGACGATGGGGTGGTGCAATGCAGACCAACTGTGTTACGAAGCTGTGTTACTGTTCCCATCCTGAAGTTGATTATTTTCCTACAATACTGTAACACATAGCCCGGACATTTCCCCTCCAGATCCCTAGAGAGCACCCTTCCTTGAAAGTTGAACCTCTTCCTCACTTACTCAGGTCATTTCCTGTTTGTCACTAGAAAAGCACATAGACTCATACACATTGTGAAGCCTTGTAAATTGTGTTGTAAAACTTTACCTTGTGCGCCGTTGTTACCTTGGATAGTTATTGTATGTAAGCCCTAGCTTTGTTCATGTTCATGTGACTTTTGATTTTGATGCTACCCCTCATTACTTGTATTGTGACCATGTTCCAGTGATTGGTGGATGCAGGCTTGAGAAACTTTGAGGCTTTTCCCTGATTCTGCATGGAAATGTATTGAAGACTCTGAGAATCAAAAACAATGACATCTTGTGGTTTGCAAAAATTATAGCAACGATAAACTCAAGCATTTATTAAGCTGCTTCAGATAAAGAACCCACACAATGGGTTACTAGTTACCCACAATGTTTAACTAGTGATACAGCTCAGCAAAATCTGAAAGTCTTAGCACTCAACCAATCCAACTAACAACCAATGAACCAAACCTTTTGACACACAAAACATAGCAGTCATGTGATTGCATAGAAAGCGAGGCCTCATTTGTCATCGATCCCATGATTCTCTGAAAACAATACGAGCCTCAATATGGAGCTTAAATGGAATTTCGTCTACCTATTCGAAACATGCTGGTAACAAATGTAACATCTCTACCATGCCCTGTTTCTTGATTATGATTTCGATTGTGTTTTGGATTTGTGTGCCTTCTCAAGCTTTCCTGGTGCTGACCTTGACTGTTTTGACCCTGCCATATCTGTTAATAAACTTCCTGTAAATGGACCCTTAAGCCCTATTTGGACAGGATTACATGTACATGGGGTCCTGGGGTAATTTCCTATTTTACACGTGCTACTCAGTCATGTTATTTCCATTCGGATCAGCCACGCCAGTATTTTTCTCCATCCTCCTCTGAGAAAATTACAGGCCAAATTACCTACTGTTTCACCAAACTCAGTGGTCGTCTGAATATTTTAGTCCCATATGGACTGTTTCTATGCAGAAGTTGCCTAAAGATGTTTGACTGCTGCTACTTGCTGTGTTTTGTATTAGTGACCCTCTCCCAGATACTAAACACTTCCTGAATTAAGAAATGAAAAATAGATGCAAAGCTGACAAGAAGTAATTCCTTCTTCTAGAATGCAATGCACAAATATGAAGTCAACTAATTGAGAGAAATAGCATAATTCTTTCAAGTTCAACTAATTATTTAAGCAAAGGTGTTGACATTGACTGCTATAAAAAGCTTGTTGATCAATGGCAACAAATAAGCAATTGTTTGAAGTATTAGCAATATATAAGCTAATACTTCAATACTTCAATATATGAGCTTTATGTGACACTGGCATCTGTGTAGAATATTGTGTTTGGGAGTCACAGTTACAAGCTATTTTGCTTTTTTGCTTTATAGTGAGTGTTAGTAAGTACCACGCTATGTAAAAACCATAACTGAAATAAATAATAGGACATAATTAGTCCTTACTGTATTGTTTTATTGCTCATGTTTTTTCATCATTGCAAATGTGACATGAACAATTTAAAATGACCCCTTCGTATAATCCATATCATAACTCTGCATATCATGCAGTGAAAGAATTTATATTTATTTGTAATAAAGAGATTTGGAGTATGAACTTTTTTTTTGTAAATAGAGCCACATCTTATGTAGACCAAATAGCATTTGGTCCCAATATCATCACTGCTTTTATCCAAAGCATCCTACAGTTGAGAAAGGACACAACTGAGCAGTTGAGGGTTAAGAGCCTTGCTCAATGGTCCAATAGTGGCGGCTTGGTGCGTCGGCTAGGTGGGTAGCCAGGTCACATTGATTTATACATTCCCGTTAAAGGTGCATCTGGTGAAATTGGCTTCCCTTTTTGTATCTTGATCTGACAAGCTTTCATTTTCACAGTGAAACGTCCCAATGTGGTTATACTAAATATAATCACTCTCGGAATGCCACTTGTCCAATCAGATTAGTGGACTGGAACTAACTGTTGTTTAATGGAGAATATCTTTACCATCATCATACAAGTACAATAAAATTTGTATGGTATGTATGATATATGACATATTCCATCCCTAAGCCTTTGGGTGTAACGCTGGAGATATTGTTTGTGTCCACACTCTTCCTGTAGAATTTGTATCCTTATTTGTCATTAGATTTTACATAGCCTTGTTTTGCACCTTAATCACCCTGTCATTAATGCCTCAACAGAGCGAAGGATGGATGCTGCATCCGTTTCCCTGTTTCCATAGTAACACTTTTTTTAGAGGAGCTGAATGCAGTGTGTTCCCTGGGTGATAATATATGCACATATGGGTGACAAATTAAAGCAAAACATAGTCTTTGTTAGGTGTCATGAGCTGCCAGAACATCTCCAATGCATCTTGGCATAGATTCTACAAGGCTCTGGATCTGTACTGGAGCAATGAATACTGTTCATCCATTCGCTGTGTGACACATCAGTCCAAAATCTCCCAGAGGTGTTCATTTGAGTTGAGATCTGGTGAATTGTGAAGGCCATAGCATATGATTGACATTATTTTCATCCTCATCAAACCACTCAGAGAGCCCTTGTCTCCTGCGGATGGGGGCGGAGTGATCCTGGAAGAGACCACACCCATCAGGATAGAAATGATTCATCATAGGATAATGGTGCCACAATAACTTTGTATTGATTTGGAGTGATGCAGGCAGTCAAACCAGAATGGAAGTAAATCACCAGCTAAATAAAGAAATAAGTATATACTATGGTGGATTGGCTACTCTAAGTTGTGTCTCTGTGTTTTGGATAAGCTCCGAATCCATCACAACCCTGACCAGTATAACCCACTTACCGAAAATGAATACAATTCAACTATAGGTTTATAAAAAGTCCATTAGTAACCTGAACTGCTGCGCACTCTGTCTTCATGAGAACACTTTGTCCAGACATGCTCTCCTGTCTCTGCTGTAGGACATCCTAGTGGTTTGTGGGGCTGTATGGACACTTCTCTGTCTAACCTTTCAGTTCAAATGCTCTTACAGCAGGACAAGCCATTCCATTCCACATAATACTACACTGAGATGTGTTTGGGCTCAATGGAAAGCAAATGTTGATTTGAAAACTTCAGAAAAATTTGTGAAGGTCCAGTTACATAAAATTCTTTACAAAGATACTAAGCAACTAACAACAACAGTTACCTTTTAATGCTTAACTATTAATGATTAGTTTATGGCTATAAATGAGACAATTTGAGCATGTATGTTATGTTATGTTTCATAGTGGCACTTCACATGACCACTTTTGACTAACACCATGGACCATGAAATAGATGAGAAAAGTGTTTAGAGTTTGTCCCAGAGAGAATATGCATATACAGTACTGTACTTCTTTAAATATTGTTTTCATCAACTTTTTTTTAAACAAGTCATATTGTTCGTTCGCTAGTCAGACCAGAGAGGGTCAGTACAATTCAAAATCTGTGAAAGTCTGTAAAAACATCTGACCTAATGTCTCTATCCATGTAGTAAGTCTCTGGTCTGATGAGCTGCAATTAGCTAAAAAAAAAATTACATTTAAATATTTAAAATTACAATTTTATATAAATAAAAACATTTAAAATTACAATTTACATAAATGCATGTAATTGGATAAATGAGGATCTATAACTGGTCATGTTTAGAAAACTGAAATACAGCCAATTTTTTTTCATACGTTTATCAGCTCTGCTACTGTATTTTTTCCAAGTACACAATTCAGGCTGCTGAAATACAATATGGGTCCACATCTGGTTCACTGTCCACCATTTGGCAACCCATGCTTTAATCAGAAACAAGCAATTAAGTATTGTTTAATGGATTGGAGGCTCTAACTGTGCAGGAAAACACTAATAAACCCGGTAATTGGTTAGCCAGCCTACTAATGGAACAGCCTTATTAATACAATTTAGCACATTAAAACAATCTCCCAAAGATTATAAACTCAGATTTTCACTGATTAATGCTGGTAATTACACCTGCTTTTTCCTTCTAAAGAAAGTTCACAGATTATGATGCAGTGTTTGCTTTGCTTTTTTTCCCTGAAGGTTGAAACTGCAGCATGCTGCACAGTTAGACACTGCAATGACAATCAAAAGTGTGCAGTTCAACTCACTAGTAACGTCTTGGTTTGACATGAAGAGTTTCTGGTATAGATACATTAGGACGTATCACAAAACAGCATTTTTTTTAAACCAGGGAAATGGAATGCTTGTAGAGTTAATATATATGTAATATTGTTTGTCTTCCTTTCAGCATTTGCTCTTGCTTTTATTCTGCACAGAAATTGCTTTTCTCTCCACAGTAAGGTTTTACTTCGACCACTACCCCCTGTCATGGCCAAACCCATGGCCACACTAATACTTGGACCCCACTGCGATACAGAATTATGAAACGCTACTGAGTGTTCTAATGAGTGTGTGACTGGCGTTTCATCCAGGGCGTATTCCTACCTTGTGCCCAGGGTTCCTGGGATAAGCTCCAGATCCACCTCCACCCTGACTAAGATAAAGCATTTACTGAAGATGAATGAATGAATGAATGAATGAATGTTGTATGTTCTATTGTTCTATTTCTGTATGAATAACAGTTTCTATCCACTGTTAAAAGCTATAGCTGGTGATTACAATTTCCCTAACCATTCAGACACACACACACCCCCTTTCCACTCACCTTTGCTCAACAGGCCACCTCTCAGGGTATGTGAGTGGCGCAAAAGCTCAGCTCCCACAGAGGAATTGCGCTCTGGGGACCATTGGCATTTGCTGATGACGCACATGCACAGCTGTAATCCAGGGCCAGAGACACTTTATCATTCATAGCTGAAGGATTGCATGAGAGGTGCTTTTCAAACAGTGCAATTAGTTTCCCTCAATCAGAGCCAGTGAGACAAAAAAGCCCAACCACTGTGGCTTGAGTGCTCCCATTCAGCCTGCCATGCAAAATGAAATAAAACACGTACTCTCTGAGTTTCTGAAGTGAGGGAATGACTGGACTTTTTAATTTTCTGTGGCCTTGCTGGCACTAAAAACTCACTGTTTTAGCGACTAACAGAGTGACACATGAAAGGAGCGGAAGCTGGGCCTCAGGTGCTCTATTAATGTGTGTGGGTGATGCTTAGCCTTTAAGTAGTATTTAAAGATAAAGAGGTAATTGATTGGGTTTTGAAGTGGAGACTGCACTTAAGGCAAACTGCTGTTTGGTTATGATTAGGGAAAATATAAGAAATTTCCTGATATATCTAAATAGGACCATCAACTTCTTTTTTTTTTTTTTTTGCTTTAATCCTTTCAGAGTATGATTACGAATTATTTCCACACTGTCAAAAAAAATCTCAAGAAGACACTTATAGTGTCTCTAACATTTTGTATATGTCCAAAAGTAGTTCTTAACAATGAATGTTTTCATATCTCACAGACCTTCTCTTCACCAAATATGGAGCAGGGACACAAAATAAGAAAACCCATGCTAAATTCATATTCAAAATGGCAACCAAAACTAATCCCAGACTGTATTTATTATATCCATATCATTGGTTGTTGGGTCTGAACAGCAGCAACAGCCCTAAACCTCCAGTGAAGGGTTCTCACTGTTTTTAGAAAATCATTTTTCCAGGGAAATTTTAAGATACTTTTTTTCCCCCTCTACATACATGACAGCTGTTGCTCACAGTAGGTCATCTTAGAATGACTCATGTCCAGGGCTGTTAATGGCCCTAAGCAACATCCTAATTTTCCTACTATCCTTGTATTTCATTGCAGGATGCCAGGCCCTGATGATGGACATGATTAGTGCTCAAATTGTTTGGAACTGAAGGCACTTACAGACCCTTGCTCTTATGTAAATACTGTTGACTGTTCATTATGCTTCCTTCGATGCTGCAGAGAGTGAACTGACATGGCTGCAGATCCCTTTACGAAGAATAAAGGTAAGTTAAGCTTGATGATTTGTTGCGGCAGGAGCAGAATGGGCAGAGTGGGTGTGGAACATCTCAATGCAAATCAGTTGAATTTGTGCAACTTGCCAGTTGAACCAATTGAACCAATGTCAGACATAGCCTTTCACTTGGTCCCATTGGGTAAAGGAAGTGATTGCATAACCATACTTCAATACAGATCAAAGGACTCCTTCTTCAATTAGATACCATTTGACACACACAATGGCTACTTCTCAGAGGAGTGTCACTTGCACACCTTTGTAAAACTTAGACATGGAGCTCATTGATTTTACACACTGAATCCTGTGTAACCATTGTTACATGTGTAACCTTCTGATATCCATGGTTCATTTTCAATGTTTCTTCCTCAGATAATACTCTGGGAAAAAAATACTGAATTTCATTCTTACATGTAATTTCCACAGTTCTAAGTATATTCCTCACTTTCGTATGTTAGTCTAGTTTAGGTTTATTCATATCTAATATGGTATGTACATAGTTGAGCATAATTCCTGCTTTAGAGAAATTTCAGTCCATACAAGCTACAGATTCTATTTCATAACATTATGGTCTGCGATACAAAGGGCTCTGCAGCATGATATTGTAAAGATGAGAAATGCTAATCACACACTGCAAGCTCTGAGGGTGCCCTTCCCATCTCTCTCTCTATCTCTCTCTCTCTCTTTCCCCAGATTACAGCTACAGAGTAAAAGAAAACCCACAGAGTAAGAGAGAGTACTGCTGTGTAAGGGTTACAGCATCTGCTGTAGCTAAGATAAATTAAAAACCCCATAACATTCAGAGACACTATAGAGATTGTAGTTTTCTCTCACACTTTGCAAAGTCTTGCCTTCATTTCTGTTTGCAATTCTGATCACATGTTGTATTTGGTATCTTGGACTGGTTATGTTTTCATATCCAACAATAACTAGCCTTAGCATATTGTTAATTACCATTTACATTAAACCCTAGCATTTCTCTTCCTAATACAAGTTTTACAGTTTATCAGTTGTCATTTATTATAAAATGAGACATAAACTAAAATACCAATCTTTGTTCTTTGATAGACAGTATGTTCTTGGTCTAGTCAGAGAAACTGGCACTGGTAGAAAGCCCCACAGAGGAAATGTCAAAAATATCTCACTTGGAAGTCAATATGAACTGTGTTTCCTAGTTAGAAAGTGGAAAATTATGGTTTATTCCAAATGACCTGAATGCAGCATATGCCAATGCATATAAACTAAAAGTCTACAAACTTAATACACTTTTGTTACAGACATCTGCCATGTCTGTATATCACAGGTGATGCAAAAGTCATACATACACTGTTGATTCCAACTACTAGAAACCAATGTAAGGTTTGTAGACTTAGGTTTGGAAATCAAAGCTAGGTCACTGCACATAGTTAAAGGCCAGATCAATCAGGGGATTCTATAGGTACTGGCATCAGAAGGACAAAAATTAGATTTATGTGAGTCACTGACTCATATGTGAGTTGCATAACTTCTGTTTCATGGTTGCATCATTATCTCAGGCTTTGTTCTCAAGGAAAATACAGAAAATTGCATGCCAGTAGTCATCAGTAATGAAAAAGAAGAAGAATATTGACTCATTAATTTCAAAATTGCAATAATTACCTGTAAATACGTAAATGAGGTGAATTGTGATGAAATATTTTGAACAGAATTCTGACTGACTGATAATACAAGCGCTTGAGAGATGATGCATCCTTGCCTTATTGCCTTTCTGGTAAGCTACTGGCTTCACAAGTCATGGTACACTGAGACTAGCTAAATGAACTGAAGTTTACTTTTGATACTAAAACAAGCTACCATGTTAGCCTTTGCTTTTGCCAAATAAGCAAATATTTGACTGTATTATCCATTTCTTGCCTCATTATTCAGTTGAATATTTAATTAGGATAAAAGAATTAGATCAGCAAGGCTGAAAACAGGAGGGTTCTGTTTCAGAAACGTAGGTCTAAGGACTTTCCACACTGTACTATTTAGCATCTTTCAAAAAACCCTTACAAAAAAAACCCTACAGGAATTCTGTGAAGGAAAAAATGATATGCAGGACTTATATCCTCCAGGAATTATTTAAAACACGCACTTCCTGCAGGACTATTGTGTAGGATAGATCTGAAATTCTGCAGGACATGGCAAGTGTTTGTATCCTGCAGGATATATACAGGGGAAATAACTTCACAAGAAAAGCAAAGTATTTTCACAAATGAATTATTTTATGTATTGAAATTATGATGCAATCTGTAAGGTTTCCAAGCCAGAGCGCATTTCGAATCTTAAAAAAAAAAAAAAAAAAAAAAAAAAAAGAATAAAAAAGATAAGAAATGTTTTTATAAATTAAAAGATTTTGTAAATTAAAAAATTACTAGCCGTGTTTGCTAGTAAGTGAGCTAATGTTACAGAAACCGCTGTGTTACAAATACATAACAGAACATTAATTTAGTACACTATAAAGATTAAAGAAATGATTTAATAAAATTGGGACTATACCTCTACGGACACATGATGATTGGTGACAGTTGAATTCGTGGATTCACTACAGCGCCCAAGAGTGATGTCATCTCAGTAAATCAAAACTTTTCTCAAAAAAGATTCATTTACTGGCTCTTTCTGTAAATTACATTGTTACGCCAGTATGTCTGAAAAGTGAGTGTCTTTTTTGTGCGTTGTGAATGACTCATCGTTGAATCATTTACTCAACCATTTAGTTCATGACTAAAACATGTCTTATCCTAAAATAAGGATGCCTACATATCTACTAAAAGACTTCAGAAAGAGTGCTGAAGCAGCATGTTTTTCCCACTGAAAGCAGGTCTACCATTTTTAAATTAATTTTGTTGACTACATAACCTGCAGAATTTCTTTTCATTTACAGGAAATAAGAAGTTGTCCTGCAGGATAGATTAAGTACTTGGGAACTTTATTTCTGCAGGAGGTGTGCAAAAGTCCTGCAGGACTTATAAAATTATAATTATAAAATTATAATTATAAAATTATATTTAAAAAAAATTGTAAGGGGGTAGATTGTTCGATAATTAATTCATACATTAATTTAGAAAGAATGAGAGGTGTGTTATTGGATAGGTAATTAGTACTTTAGCAAATGATTTTTCTGCAGGGTTACGATGGTCATATTTTGAGCATCAGAAAGCTTTCTTTGTCCCCATACACCTTAGCCTCCATTTCAAGCCTTCCATGTGAAATTGTATTGTTTTAAATAAAAAATGGCATTATATTAAAGGGTAAAGCTGGAGCGCATCACAAATGTACCAATAACAGAAAGTGTAATAGGTAGCCAGCTTTTTAATGGCTTAGATATCAAATGGAAACCATTCCTTGAAAATAAAATAAAAATGGCTGGCCTGGAGATAATGTGTTTGTTTTCTATTCTCCACAGGTTATATTGCCTAGATTGCATCCAGGACATTCACGTTGTGGTTCTAATTTTGTGTTGTTACTATATTTGTTTAAAAACAAGAGTATTATGAAGTTGCTAAATGGCTCGTTTTTGTTGTTTTCTTCCGAGAACTATAAGAAGCCTATTTGTGTCGATTTCCTCTAAGAGACAGTGCAAAGAAATAGACAACCAATCAACCTTGTCTAAAAATCACTCAGAGATTAAATATTACTATAATGTACTCATTTATTGAGTAGAAGCTCAATAAGATTGTGAGTGTCAACAGAACAGCTAGTCTACCTGTTCAGTCAAGTATACAGTTCACTTCCCTATAGTCCAAAGAATTAAGATGGTGGATCATTTGTGAAGAATCTTGGTGAATTGGGATATTGTTGATGTCTTCACTCTATCCATGCACAATGGCTTGAGTTTGTTGACGATAGAACAGAAAGTTTCTGATGTCTCTAGGACCCCTTATGGTGTTCTACAGGTGCCCTGCTTTTATTGTTAGGCTGCACTACTAAATCTACATGTACATTTACAGTAAAGTTGCACGTAGATCATCTACAGTATGTCTCTGCACTGCATTAATCAGTTTTGTTTTCAGCTTCTCATGCTTTTCTTTCTACCCCAATTATTGGGCTGCCTATCCTGAGGCCCACAAGGGTCCAGTATCGAACACTGATGTCTACAATCTTTTGCGCCTTTTAAGGCCCCCAAGCTCCCCTGCCATGAAAAGGTCAAAACTTCCTGCTGTCTTCCTGAGATCTATAAACTTCTTTTTGCATTCTGAGATCTATAAAGTTCTGCTTGCATCCTGAGGTCTACAAGCTCATGCTCCAATTCTGAGGTCTACAGTCTCTTGCTGCTTGCTGAGGTGTACAGCCTCCTTTGCATGTCCTGAGGTTTATAAACTCCTGTTCCTGTATTGAGGTCTACACGTCCCTGCTCTTATCCTGAGGTCTACAACTTCCTGTTACTGTCCTGAGGTCTAAAAGGTTCTACTCTTGAGGTCTACAGCCCACTGCTCCAATCCTGATAATCTACAAGCTCTTGCTCTTCTCCTGAGATTTACAGCCTCCTTAATCCATCATAATCCGTCTGTTAGCTCCTTCTCCCATCCTGTGGTGTAAAGCTTACTGGTTCTATACTGTGGTCTACAAGCTCCTGTACTGTCCTGAGGTCTATAAGCACTTGCTCCTGTCTTGAGGTCCACAAAGCTCCTGCCTCTCTCCTCAGGTCTATAGCCTCCTGTTCCTGTCATGAGATCTACAAGTTCCTGCACCTGTCCTGACGCCTACAAAGCTCCTGCCCCTATAATCAAGTCTATAAGCTCCTGCTCTTATTCCGAGGTCTCCAGCCTCCTGCTTCCAACATGAGGTCTACTAGCTCCTGCACTCATCTTGAGGTCTACAGGCTTCTGCCCCCTTCCTGAGTTCTAAAGCTTTCTGCTTCTAACCTGAGGTCTACAATGTCTGGGCCACGCTGAGGTCAAGCAGCACTTGCTGCTGTCCTGAGGCCTACAAACCTCCTGCCCCTGTCCTCAAGTCCATAAACTCACGCTCCTATCCTAAGGTCTATAAGCTTTGCTTTGAGGTTTAAAGCTTCTTTGTCCTATCATGATGTCTACAAACTCCTTCCCAATCTGGATTCAGCTTCAGCCATTCTTTGGTCTACAAGATCCTGCTCATGTCTCAGGGACTACAAGCCTCTTTTTTCTTTTCCTTGACTATAACAAACCTGCTACCAGTTACTTGCAGTGTATGTTTTTCATTGATAACTAATTTGTTAATGTTCTTACAGTATCATCAACCATGAATTTGTATTCCATATATTGTGGAACTCATAGACTATGTGATATGATTCTCAGTGCTGGCCAGAGGAGGATGGGTTCCAGTGGTTAGTCTCTTGGTTCTCTCTAAGTTTTTATCCTTCTTTTCTGTTGTCCTTGACTTGCTAAGAGTTAAGGCACTGTCAATGTCTTTAAAGGAAATTTATGAAGTGGCATAGAATTTTAACGAAGATGATAAAAACCAGTACTATGAGTCTCATGCATCAAATTTAATGTCTGCTTCTGGAAATGAAGAACCATTTCATTTTATAATATAGATTTTTTTTTATTAGAAATAAGACATATTCATCTTGTGCTCTGAAAACTGTACAAGTGAAAAGAATGGAAAAATAAGGACATAGAAATGTAAAAGACACAAACAGTTAGGATTTTGATAATCCATACTGTCTAAGACTGCAACAGGAGGGAAGGTTATTGGCACACAGGGTTACAGTGTTTCAAAACACAGGACAATACAGAGGACCAGTGTTCTGTTATTCAACAATCTGGGGAATCAAGTAGAAAACCAGGGGTATGTACCTGAAACATACTCTATAGTCTATTATTCTTCATATATAATTTCTATTTTTATCTCCCAAATATTAATCACAAGACTCAAAGTCATGTGCTTTCATCCATCAAATCAAATTTATGGAGAAAGAATCTTTGATAGTTGCTAATACAGTCCTTAGACAGTATTATCATAAATGTCTCTATATGCTCTATAAACATGGTACAAAATTCCAAAAATAATAAAAATCTGCCATGGGTCTGACATCACCCTCACTTGAGCATCAAGCGTCCATCATCATATTGCACTTTTATTATTCACTCTCTTTTGCACAATATGAGAGTCTGTTTGCCTCTACAGCTGGCACTGTGGAAGTTCTGCTGGAGTTCAGTGGAGGGCGAGAACAGCCTCGGTCAACATACCGAGGTGCCTCAAGGCCCAGTGCTAGGGTCTTTAAGGTCATAAATATTTTTCCTTGTTGTCAAGTTCACAAGGCTGTAGAAAGAGCTGGTAATGGAAATGGAGGAAACACAAATAGTAAGATGATCCAACTGGGCATTCAGCCGAGCAAAGATGGTGTTTTTGTCCTTTAATGTGTCCACATGCTGCTCGCACCTAGCCTTTGGTACCCAGAATGTGCACTGGGCTTGCTCCAGGTGTAGCAGTGGTGTCTCATGGTGGTCACATGGGTTCTCTGTGAAGCCACACCTCCACTTATACTCTCATTATGTTCCTCATGTAGGTTTTGGGAAACAGTGGGATATTTTATATTGTACTTGGAAAATTAAACTCCACAGTTGAATGTAATGAAGACAAATACAAGCAGAAAACAAATTACAACAAAACAAGAAAATTAATCTGATAAATATAAATCATAGAGTCATAATGAAATCTTAACAATATCACATAATAACAATGACAGTTTAAACAATAAAAATAAATGTTCAGCTCTGACAGTCCTATTCAAGCCTTGAGTCCAGGAAAGTTATGCTATTAGACTCTGAATAGAGTTCAGTGGAAGAGTCTGTAATAAGCTCTGGAGAAGCAGCGCTACGTAAAAGCGATAAAAAACGATAACCACAGCGCAGACAGTTGGCAACATGCGTCCGTTCACCTCAGGGTGAAAAACAGCCAAGAGGCTGCTGGGAAGTCACTCGGTGCCAGTCCTTCTCTCATGGTGAGAGCAGAGACACTGGAAGAGGTCGAGCTCAAGGAGCCGAGCAACCGGTCGCCCTTTCCATACTGAAGTCGAACGAAAACTGAACAAAAGGCACAGGCATGAAGACCACACCTCTCCTGGACCAGACGGAAGAGTTACGGGAGAAGCTCTTGGCGGAAAAAAACGAGAACCTTACTGTGCCCAGAGGAGAACCAAACCCACTCCATCAGATCCATCCATCCATCAGATCCCTCCATCCATCAAATCCCCTCCCCCCTCCTCCTTCATGTTAATTACCCTTACTTGAGGCTACACAAATCCCAAACTATGCAAACTTTCTCATTCATTCCCCTCCTTAATTCTTTGGATATCAGGACATGGTTTTTGGTTCTCTCTCTCCACCCCTACACTCTATATATCTTTCTTGACCTCCCAATTTTCCCTTCTGATTCCGCCCTCTCCCTCTTCTTTCCCAAACCAAAAGGAGCCAGGGTACACAGGATTTTTTTTGGTAAGGGCCTCACACTTCCGTCTGCAGATCGATGATGTCCTGGCCTACCAGAGGAATGGCAGTGCCAGGCTTCTCCCACTCCACAGAGGGCATCTCCAAGGGCGATGCAGCCAAAGGCTCGAGCTCCTTCCGCACCCACGATGGCGGCGACGCCTGTGATCGGGGCATGGTCTCCCATGAACGCTCACCCAGTGCTTGCTGTTTATCCTGGAGGAGGAAATGTGAGATGGATTAGGATGAGTTAAGACACCAATCTCAGCAGACAATGTTCTCCCTTGTGTACTGTTGGACCATTTTTTTTTCCTGATGGAACTTTATGGCACCAATGAAATGCTATTAATGGCTATAAAGGTTGTTTTAGAGAACCAAACATTGTCCTTCCATGGCATTGCTATTATAGGAAAGAATGTTTCCCCTACATTTAGATGTATGTATGTAATGTTGTCCATCCATTAGACTAACAGCACAATGTAAGAGGTTAATGGATTTTGCAGAAGCATGCAGCATTTTCCATATAGCCATTAACAGGCTTGTGTTAGTGCTCTAACATCAGTGCTACAAGAAGTATTGCATAGAATAAACAATATTTTCCCATTAAAGCAGGAACTATTCCTATTCCAAAAATAAGGCTTAAGAGACACTTACGCTATGGCTTGTTTTGTCACTTCCTGCAGAAGACACGCTCCACCTCACAGACTGCAGAGGAGAAATAAAGAGAAATGATTCCAACTGCCTTTTACACAGCCTGACTTTAACACACGAAAGTTAAGAAGGTAAACTGAGGTCTCAGGATTTCTATTTTATGCCTGTTCTTTTATCACTTCTGTTTTTTTCCCCTCTCTCTCCCCACCTCTCCTTCTGAGCAAGAGCAAATTAAGATGAAAGAGAACGAAGGTGGGAAATTGAGATGTGAGTGAAATGCCAGATGGCTGCCATACAGAGTTTCTGATGCAGATCAATCCTATTTATTAGCAAGATATTGGCATTTTACCTTGCTGTCAGAAGCGGGTGATTCTCTGTCCTTCTCAGCATGATGTAATTTCCTGTTGAGGTCCTGGAACATGTTCTGATGGCGCTTTCGCGTATGCATGATCTTCTACATGGAGCACAGGACAGAACAAAGACGGTTAGAACTGACAGGAAAAATGTCTAATACTGAAATCTTTCCTGAGGTAAAGTAGCATTATAATTTTTCTTGTCGAAGTTATGACTCAATAGTTCAGTTGGATGCTCTATTCTCATTAATTATTTTTCATTAGCAAAAAAAAAAAAACAATGCCAAAGGCTGTAAATCTTCTCAAAAGTCTTTTGCCTCAGAATGGCACAGATGGTTCCAAGCATAATAATACTGCTGCCATGCAGGTGAGTTATGAAAACATAATTACCTCAAAGTCGAGCTCAGCATAACGAGATTTCTGCCTCTGCAATGTGAGAGTTGGAGGAAAAGACAGGAGAAGAAAAGGAAGAAAGAACAAGCATTAATCATTCTTATTCTGTTACTTGTGAGCCAACTGGTACAAAATGCATATTTTTTTTGTAAATGTTAAACCTATATTATGAAACTATATTAAAATAAAGGAACACAAACCAGAAAATCTCTGTCAGGTGTTTAGTCTTATATAACTCACTAATAACTTTTCTACCAATATTTTGCCGCAACAATATATTTCCACTCACCCCCTCGCTGACCTCCAGTGAGCTCATGGACAGTGTAGAGATGGTCTCACTCTTCGACATCATGGAGTTCATGGAGTCGAAGGTGTCTCCTAGCAAACTGGTGACATGGCTCTCGCTGGAAATATTGTGCACGTTCTGCAGGGGTGAGTCGCGCTCTGAGTATGACACGCTGGCACGGTCGGCAGGTACAGGCTTGGTGGCGTAGGCGGCTTGTGGCTCGGCGTATCCGCTGCCCAGATGCATGATGCGTGCCTGAGGCAGCTGCTCAACGCTGATGTTGTACTTAGCAGAAGAGATGTCTTCCTTGGGCTTGGAACGCAGCGTAGACGTGGTGTTGGGCATCAGCATGTAGCCGCTTGCGTCGGGAGCGCCACCTTCAGTCGGCACGCGCACCAGCTCGGGATCCATCTGTGTGAAGATGTCACTGTCGCACACGTAGATGGGCTTGGAGCAGGGCGGCTCACCTCCACGGCTCTTATCACGACGCAGGGTCAGAGTGTGGCTGGAGTAGTCGGGCATGGGAGGCATGTGTGTCTTGGCGCTGGGCTTTGAGGGCAGTGTGTGGAAGTTGGGACCCATGGGAAGAGGCAGCTGGGGGAGAGGCATCTTCTCCTCTGAAGAGCTCTTCATGCCACCTTAGAAAAAAAAATGATATGATGCATTTTAGCACAGTGCTACATTTGATCATGTTTTTCTAGCTAAATTACTGGATTGACAGCTGCTTTAGTCACGTTGATTCATGCTATATCTACCGCTAATGCTCGCTCTAATTATAGACTCAATCTTACTTAACTGTCAAATCTATTTCCAAAGGAATCTGACAATCTCAAGGAGTGTGAAAATAACAACATATATATAGCAGCAAGTGTTAAGCTGGTAATCTCACCTGGTCTGTTTGAGTCACCATCCTTTTCAAAGTCACCCTATAAGCGAGAGAAAACAGAGAGGGAGGAGAAAACAGAGAGAATTAAAATTAAAATCAACAGCTATTTGCGACTGCTGCAGGCCATCATGTAAAATGCATGAGAATGCTAATGCTGCTTCCTGAGTTAGCACTGAATGTGTTGATCTGTGTATATCTGTGTGTGTGTGTGTGTGTGTGTGTGAGACACTCACCAAGCGCTGCGTGTGGCCGTTCTGCAGTGAGCTCCCGGAGTCGCCGTTTCCATCATCCTTACGATCGACTACGCGACATTTCACAGCCTCTTGTACCTATAACATATATGCACACGTTTATTCAATGCATTAGCATTATATACAGTATATTTTCCATCACGTGCAGTGAGTGGCTGCATTTGCGGCCGAGTGTTTGTGTCTCAGCTCACCTCTCGTCGCAGGATGCAGTGCACCATGACGATGATGAAGCCCTCGAGCGAGTCGAAGACGGCGAAAAGGATTTGGAAGAGAGCCGAGCGCCGGTCTGTGATGGCCAACACAGCTGACATCCATGTCAGAGCCAGCAGGGGGAGAACCACGCAAGAGCTCCACAGCGACGCCCTGCAGGAACCAGCACGATGCGTTAACCACAGCTAATGTGTGTGTGTGTGTGTGTGTGTGTGTCAGCTTTATCCATCTGACTCTTCATTTCTCTGTATTCAGAATTTCTTCTGGGTTAATGAATAGAGCTGATTAATTGTGATTTTTGGGTTCCTTAATTTAACATAATTGGCTGTGATGTTTGGATTTATTGAGTTTGGTGCCTGAAATCAAGAGCTTCCTATCTATCCATCCATCCATCCATCAATCCAATCAAAGAAACAGCCTGTTGCTTTCAAATGATAAATGTCTGAATATGTTTAAACATAAAAAAAAAACCCTAAATAAATGATGATGAATGTAAAGCTCTTACCCTGCTCTCTCCTTCAGCTTCACGTCTGTGATCCCGTCCTTCGACACAAGCTTATTAAAGACCAGAATACCAATCACCATGTTCACCTAACACACACACAAAAGCACACTGTGAGTTCAAGAGCAATACAAAGGCATTTTCACATGCCCTTATACCCACACCATGAATGTGATCTGTCTATTGTACTAGTAGTGTGTGTGTGTGTGTGTGTGTGTGTGTCTGGTTTCATTTACCAACACAACAGCAGCTGCAGGTCCAACAAATGAGTAAAGAAGCCCTCCCTCAAGAGACAGCCAGCAGCTACAGGACAAAAAGAAGCACTTAATGTTAGTAACTTTAAAAAAAAACAGAAGAGTGCAGGATAGAGAGAGAGAGGAAGATAGATGGAGAAATGGAAGTGCAGGACTCACTAGTTGACCGTGCCGTATCCCTTGGCCTTGGTGAAGCCTACAGAAACAGCCACGACGAGCGCGGGCAGACCCCAGCCCAGGCACAGGAAACGCTTGCGGATGATGCGGTTGCGCAGACGTCCAGTCACGGCCATATATGACTGCCACGCCTCTGTCAGAACCCAGCAGAAAGAGGAGAGGAAGAAGAAATGGAGGAAGGCTGCCACCAGGGTGCACATGACCTGAGAGAGAGAAAAACAAACAGGGGTTAATATTACAAAAGGATTTTCCATTTTTTAAAATACATTAGACATAGAACACAATGTACTAGAGGATGCTGGGTAAGAGTGATGTCATACCTTGTTGCGAGCCTGTGTCTGACCAATCAGGATGAGAGCGTTGGAGCAGATGATTGACAGGCAGAAGTTGATGAGGATGACTGAGCGTTCAGAGCGAATATATCTGAGAGAAACAAACCAATCAGTCAGTTTATCAATCAGTGACTATTGATCTTACAGACTCAATGTGTGTGTGTGTGTGTGTGTGGGTGTGTGTGTGGGTGTTCTTTCATGTTCTTACTTCCAAACGGAGACATAGATGATGATGAGCAGTAGCAGAGTCAGGGATGAAACACCACATCCCACGATCATCGTAACCGATGGCAACAGGTTCTTATCCATGTTCTAGAGAGGAGGAGATGCAAAATATTTAGCTGTCTCACACACGCACACACTATTCCCTTCAGGCAACATGAATGGCAGAAGTAGGGCAGTTCTCAGGGAAGGAGAAATAAAGGAGAGATGTAGTGTGTGTGTGTGTGTGTGTGTGTGTGTGTGTCCTGCAAGGGCCAGGTGGACTAATTCTCACCTCTGTAATAATCTGTGTTGTAGGTGAGTGGAAGCTAAATGCTCATTTTGTGCCAGCAGGCACACAGTGGCGTGTGAAATGGTGTGAAAGAGAATATAGCATGCGTGGGCCATTAATGAACAACAACAGCAACAACAGTAATAATAATAATAATAATAATAATAATAATAATAATAATATTTTTATTGCTGAACTATCTAGATTTTAGCAAGTTTGCCTTCTGCACCTCAGATATATCCATACAATGTCTTATTTCTTATTGTTATCATTTGCTAGCAGAATTCCATTTTAAAAAGTTGAAAAAAATTATAATTATTTCCCCTTTTACTTATGGTTCAGTAGTTGGTGATACAAGAAGCCAATAAGCCATTAAAAATATATTTAAAAATGTTGATCATTTTTCATTTAAGAGATTTGAGAGTGTGTAAAGCTGTTAAATAAAAAAAAAGTGCAAAAAGGAGAGGAGGAATGAAACCCTGGAAAATGATTAGGGGTGAACTCACTTCATGTGAGATGTGTATATAGTGTGAATGTGTTATATTATAGCTTCATTACTGTGTCTTTATAACATCATTTTCACGATTTGGACTAAATACTAGATAACTATTTACTATTTACTATAATACTATATAAAGTTTTTTTATTATTATGATTTATCATAAGTATTCAGAAAGCACTTTAAAAAGAAAAGTACTACAGTAAGGTATAAAAAAGGGTTAAAAGGGTTTTTAAAAGGATAAGGTCTTTTTAAGTGTTTTTAAGGTTAAACAAAGTGTTTAGGATTAAACGAATTAATGGAATAACCTTATTCTTATTATTCTTATTCTTATTTTTTATTACATAAGGAATGCATCAATATCTTCTTGTTGTGTTACTCATATGTATTTGTGTCTCTAAGCCCACAGACAGTTAATTATCAGTGCCTTCTCCCGGATCTGAACCAGAACACTGTGTAAATTATAGCAGAGGAACTGAGAAAGTGATTTCAGTTCATGCTGTTTCTCCCAGTGTGGGATAACTGGATAAATCCAGCTAGTGTGACCCAAATATGACTTGGGCAGCTTTTGCCCTTGAAAGATGGAATGTTTGTCTGTTAGAGAAGAAAAAAAACCACAGAAAATCAGGACAAGGAGGCCGCAGAGAATAGCGCGTGTGCTAATGATTGTCCTGTTCCAGTGACTCACACGAGACGGACTTGTTAAGGACATTTGAACATGGGAGGAAGTAGAGCGTATCTCTTAAGATCTCATAATGCTCTGCTTCCTGTCCTTTCTCACAGGCTTTAATCATCCAGCTTGGAGCCATGGAGTCATGAAAATGCCTCTTGTGCATCATAGACTTATTGCCATGTCTGCAGTCAGCTAGACGATCACCGTTAGTGTGTACGGCTGATTCGTTCTATGGGAATGTTGGATTTATATAATAATTAGAGGGGTGCTACTGGTAGTGGCTTTTGTTTCAAATGAAATCAGACAGATAGAATGCAACAATAAAGAAAACGAAGAATAGAAAGCAGCTATTTTTTTTTTTTTTCACATCTACGACAGTAGCTTTGATTGTGAATCGGTAATTGACCTAATGCACACACATCACATCCAATAAGCTTGGCTTCAAAATAAGACGTGCGTGCATTAGTCATTTGAAGGCCAGCGCTCTTGTTATTCCTCCCCTATCTCTCGGACAGCTCCATCACAGGCTGCGGATGCCGTTACCAAGGCAACAGCAGAGCAAGATGCTTTAGGCGCAGCAAGGCAGCCTCCAATCAAATGAGGAGGAGAGAAGATCTGCACAGCTCTGCGCAAAAAAACCCCAGCAGCCATTCTTTTAATTTTTCAGTAATGTTTCAGCTGATAATGAAATTGTTCGATAAGGTAATCATGTGCTATATTTGCCTATAGGCCCCTGAGTAAACAAAATGTTAGGGGCAGAAATACATATACACATTATATATATATAAAATTTAAAAATGTAAAAATTTTGGAAGGTGATTCATGGTTAATCAGCCTCCTTTCTTTTAATCAATAGTTAATCAATAACTGATTGTGTGACTAGACTGGAAGCATGCAGGCACATCTACATGAATACTGTATAATAATGAATGTGCAGACATTTTGCATTAACTTGTTTCCATCTATAAAGATTTGCTCTGCTGCCTATTTATACTAAAACCCCAACATGCACCTTTTCGCTCTCTTCCTCTTTTCTGCTTCAACAGACAACAATGCCACACACACACACTGACACACACACACACAAACGCACACACGCACAACAACAAACACATCTCCCACGCAAATGCAAGCACACGAGCATAGTGGACTCACCGATTCGGGGTTCGGCCGTGCTAAGATGGCGAACGTGGAGAGAGCGTCACACGCGCACCTGGTCCTGCCTGAATCGAGTGCAAGCGCTCTGCATCCGCGTGCCGACCACGAGCCCAGCAACGACTCACTGAGAGAGAGGGAGAGAGGGGGAGAGAGGGAGAGAGAGAGGGAGAGAGGGAGCGTTTCAGAGAGATCTCACACTGCAAAATGAACCCTCGGGATTTTTTTTCCCGCCTCTCCCCGCACGCGCGTTCTACATAATAGGTGTCAGTGACAAAGAAGGGGACAAAAAAAGACTGAGAGAGAGAGAGAGAAAGAGGCAGTGCCACAGAGCTATTGAATCTAGACAGATTCAGTGCATCCCAATGCAATCATAAAGAAAGATTTTTTTTTTTTTTTTTTTGTAACCGAATCCCAGACCTTGTTTATTGTCCAGTTATCTAACATAATTACCAAACTAATGAATTCAAATAAAAGATAAGGTCACAGGTCATAAAAAGCCAGCACGAGAATTATTTCCCATGTCACATGACCATGTCCACAGCATATGAATAATGTCTAGTAGCCAAAATGTCTCCCATCTCTTTCTCTGTCTGAGAGAAGATGTGGTTGCCATGGCACCCTTGGCAGTGGAGATGGCGGGGAAGCAAAGGAGAGTGGATGTCAGCTCACATGACCACACAGTGTCGGCCACGGAAATGGCGCAGTGAAAGAAAGATAGTTGTGAAGCTTGGATGGAGGTGACGATGGTGCAATGTGTACATTTCCTTCACTGGTCAATAAGAGTGTCTGCTCAGCACTCGGCTAATGCGCAAAAATTCAATCACATCTCTCAGGTGGCCTAGTTCATTTATCCTGAGCTACAACTCCACCTTCACTGAGTTCCTCTATGTTTACATCTTGGACTTGAGTGCAAGAGTATGTGTCTAAAATCATTCATTCTTCACATTTAATGTGTAAATATCATTGTAAACTCTATTTTTAAACTTCTTTCTTTTGTCTATCTATATAGCTGCCCTTTTGTGGAAGTGTTTATTCAGATCTCTATTACTACTCTTCCTGTCCAGAGAGCGAATGAGCAATGGCTCAGTGCTATCCCACATGTTCTACTTTCATCTGGCCTATTTACTGCTGTGGCACTTGAATCTGTCTGCTAGAACAGCCACAACTTATACTTATCATGTATGAGATCATATCCCATGCAGTGATATGGACTGGAACTTAGAGTCAGACCAGTTTCAGCCTGAAATTGAAATGTAGCATATACTGTACATTGGGCCTCATTTATCAATCTTTCAGTGAAGTTGTGTTTAAATATTTTTGTATGTCGAACCAAACCTATATTCCTGCCAGATTTACAAAAGTTTTGATTTTCTTTGCACTTGTGTGTATATTGATAAATGGTTATCACGTATAAATTACCAAGCAGGTTCAAGACACAGGTGATTTAGATTTATGGATGCCCAAGAATCTCCAGAAAAGACAAAGCTCACAGAACTGAAAATGATAAAGTGATGATTAAATGGTGAAAGAGCGCCTCCTAAGGGCGCCATGTGCTAAATCATCAGGTAATACTAACTCTAATACTACGACACACCAAGTCTACCTCCTTTTCTAGGGTGCTATTACTTTTGTCCTAACTGAATATCTAGTTTTATATTTGTCTTATGCATAGTAAAGGATTTTACCATGTGAACGTAATCTTTATATAAAATTGCAGTAATTCATGCCAGGTATATGATTTGAAGATGAGAATCCTTATATATACATTTCATGAATACCAAATTTCTTGTGTGAATGCTCTCAATGCTCTTGAGAACTATTTATGAATAAATTCATTCATTTCAAGTTTGATAAACAAGGCTAATTTTGGTCGCATTTTGGATTCCAAATGCTGTGAAACCCTTAAATGTGACTGTTAAGACATTCACAACTGATCATTATGCCTGAAGTCAACTCTTTTTGGCCTGAATTCATCTTCGGGGTACAGTTGTCAGGAAAGAGGTGTGTGTGTGTGTGTGTGTGTGGATGACTTGCACACATGGCACTGGGGGCAGACGAGTGTGAATGCCCTTTGCTGCTGTGAAAGCATGATGGCCAGCTGGCCTGTTAAATTCAGAGCAGACGCACACTCATTCATAGACACGCACATGCATAGCCACCCACGCATAGAGATTGTCAGCTACATAATTAACACTTACGTTTCACTCTCATCCCAGGCAATGCATGTCTCATTGACGGTGTCCTGCAAAGAAAGCAAGATGAGTTTGGGTGTTATGTCTAGAACATTTTCTAGAGATCCCTGAGAGTAGATTAATCGATCTTTATGATGTTACTCACATTGTGCAGGTGAGGGAACTCGATCTCCACTGGGGTAGACAGGAAACCAGGGTTCGGCTTCACCATTACCGTGACAACCTTAGAGTTCAGCAAGGTGCTGTTGCTGAGGAGAGAGATAACTCTGTTAGACATGAGTGTTTGTTCTCTTTTACCTCTCTAAGGTACTGTAGAGGACAAAGATAGTGTGGCAAGGACATTTTGTGTGTGTGTGTGTGTGTGTGTGTGTGATGGCATACCTCTGCACAGACAGGATAGGGCCTAGATTTCTGTAGAGAACAATGCCAGTTACGAAGCCGGTGCTCTCTTCTGCATCTGCAAGAAATTGCATCATTAGAAACAAGAACTTTTGGCTAATATTTATATTAAAAAAGATATATATTCATGAGTTTGCTGATAAGAGAGTGTGTGTATCTACCTGGCACATCCATACTAAGGGCGTTGCGTGACACTACAATTTTCTCGTCCAAATTGCGGACCCACTCCATCATGCCCCTCCATCCCTTCATGGGGAAAGTCACATCTGAAGTCATAGTTTTGGGATGCTTCTGGATGCTCAGCACTGCCAGTACAACAAGCAGAAAAGAGTCATGAATATAGATTAATGACTCACATTTGGGTCCATGTCAAGGTACAACAAGGATATAGTCAATAAAATTGACTATTAGCACAAAATATAGGCTCTTTGAATAACACATGAAAGTCACAAAGTGTTTGCCCTGCCAACTTACCAAAGTTCTCAGTCATCTCATAAATATCTTGGAAATCTCTCATCTGCTTGCCAATGATGTCAATGAAGTCTTCGATCAAGCTGAACAGCTCCCTAATGTTTACTCCCATCTACGAGAAGAACACAAGGATTATTCATATTCACATCATTTTCACAGCACCATACAAGATCTGCAATATTATTTTTGGAACTCAAAGCACCTTTTAAATTTTCAATAACGCTATCCATGTATAGAACTCAGCAACATACTTCCTGAGTTCCATAAACGGTGCCGTGGCTGATTCATTTGTGGGTGTGAGGGAATTTGTACGTCTCTCTGACGCATATGTGCGCACGTGTGTAGGCGCGAGGTGTCCTTCATTTCGTGGCCTATACAGCTCCTGTTCCCTCATGAGCTGCCATGACAACACACAGATTGCTGTGTAGGCGGAGTGAATCTTTTTCTCTTAAACTCACTGTGCCAATCCAGTACATTAAAATTTCAGTGGAAGTACAAGACGTTTCATAAGAGACTGGATAACAGTGAGGCGGGAGAATTCTGAAAAAGTCTATATACTGCTTCAGACCTTGCTTTTGACAAGACAAATGGTAGCTCAGTTCTTAATTTTGAGATGTAGTTGGCAAAATCTGCATAAGGGAATCATAAGAGAACAATGTAGGTTCTCTTGACATATAGTTGAGACACAGTGGAAGCATAGAGCTGAAGATAGAGCTCAGCACAGGGTTAAAGATCTTGTCTAAGTGTCTCAAGCATATCGAATTGGTTCTCCATCAGATCTGTAACTTAATCTACCTTAGTAACCCTAAGAGTCTGGAAGCACTTTTATTTGTTGGACAGGCTTAATCAGAGTGAACTCCATATGGGACGCCAGCATGGGAAGCTAGTGAATCAGCCTCCTCTCTTAGGTACAGCTCATCCAAAATGGCTTCTTAATGTTGACTAATGGCCCTTGCTGCCTGTGAGGGAGAGCTGTGAATCTAATTCACGTGCGACACCTTTTAGAGCCCACACCACAGGGCTATTCTGCTAATGAGTCAGTATCTATATTCGCTTGCATTGGCAAGTGGGCTCTGAGCAATAATGAGAATGCCGAATGTGTCAGGGAAGACACACACACACACACACACACACACACACACACACACACACATACACAGACTCACCAGCTGTGCTTCTTGCCATTTACCATGGTGTTCCTCCTTCAGTAAATTGCTGATTGTCTGGACGTAATTCTAATTAAAGAGAAATGACAGTTCTCATTTGGCATCAAATTAAGCAATGTTCTTGATGCTTCTAAAGAAAAACACGGGCTATCTGAAGTGGTGTTTACCTCTACATCAACAACACTGTAACCAGCGGTTCTGAAGATCTGTGAAGTGTTCCTCAGCATTTCCATGACCGCCAACAAGTCCCCACTGTACTTTGTTGCATCATTTGAGGTCATCCTCAGCCTCGACAGCATTTCAGACACGCCATCCACCTGCACTCCTGTCTGGGACTTAGAGAACTGCTCACGGGTCTGAGGATAGAATAAGATATGATAGTTATATATTATCAGGCATGTTGAAAATAGTTTAACTTTGAATTTCTATAGCAATAAATATCATGATCTGTAGATACGTGGAGTCTCACCAGGGCCTGGATGTCTTGGTATTCTCTGGAGACGCATTTGATGTAGCTAGGGTTTCCCCACAGAGCCAAACCGATAGCGTCCAGCGTGCATCGGCGGAGGACAAGGCCTGGAAAAGAGCAAAGCAGAGCGTTCTAATGATCCATGTGGGACATACGGAAGGTCAAGAAAGACCAATGTTAGCAGGTCCCTTTTGAATCAGATTATTTTCGGGTGTTGTCACAAAGTTCTACTCGGTACCTGTTGCGTCAGAGGGGCATGGAACAGCAACGGTGTCACCAGCTGGAGTTCTCTTCCACACTGCATTTCCGTAGCTCTCCTCACCACAGATCTCATGGGGTTCTGCATGGTACAATGTTCAGACCAGTTTAGTTTTGCAATATTATCGTGAAACAAGACAGAACTACTGGGTAGTATGAGAATACAAATATACTTTTATTGTATTTTAGAGCATGTTTTTTTTTTTAGTTTTACCTGGGCATCTCTTCTCATTGCAGCGCCTAACGTCAGCTTTGTCACCGATGCAGGGTTCTCCACCAAAGAATGGTCCCTCACACACCCTCTGCCTCTGCTGGCTACCTCCTCCACATGTCTTACTGCAGCTGCCCCAAGAGCTCCAGGAGAGCCATCTCCCGTCCACTACAAGGTCAAAGCAAAGGCGTCTAAAGTCAGAATCTTTTACTCTTGCTGATTAGCTGATTACTAATCTTTTACTATTGCTCATTATTTCACCAGGATCTCCCAAAAACTTTTAGTTCTACAAGGTGTGGACATACCTGGGCAGTCTCTGAGGAAGCAGTTGCTGGTTTCACGCCAGTCTCCACGGCACTCCGAGCCTCCGTATGATGGGCCGTTACACTCTCGTGTACGCTGCATTGTTCCATTGGAGCAAGAGGCAGAGCAGGGACTCCAGGCAGACCATTCGTTCCAGGAACCATCAACTACAGACAGGAGACAGGAATAGTCAATGTCAAAATCTGAGCCAATCTGCTTTACAATTTACTTTCACATAGTAGTTGAAGGTAGAAGGGCACTTCTGAATTAAATAAAACCGTATTTTGCCGTTGGTTCTGTGAAAAGCATTAAGAGCCATATGAAAGGTGTGAGTGGGGCATGTTTTTATATCTGTAAGCCAATGTATTACTTAACACACACAAGGTTAAGTAGGAATCTCAAAAGATTTTATCTATTATTACCTATTATCACTTAACACTCAAGTACACTTTCCTATATTTGTAATACCTTAACACCTGTTTCATGAATAAAAAAAAAGACTAAAACCACTCAACCTATCGGCTATCAAGAGAAAAAAAAAACCTAGTGATCTGCCATTTTACGTTGCAGTGCATAAACAGACTGTGGACTGCATCGCCATCTGGTGTTGAAACTGCGAATGACACTTGAGCAAGCCTATAAACCTGACAGAATGACAGAACTACAGAAGAATGCATTTCTATGAATTCTAGAATATTCTATTCTTTTTACTCTTTGAGTATTTATTTTATACTGTGTGTAATGTGCAATAGTTACTAACCAGGGCAGACAGCAATGTTGCAGAATTTGGTCTGTTTTCTGGGCCCAGTGCATGGTTGTCCTCCATTATTGGGTGGCTTGCAGACACGGACACGGTCACGGTAGCCGCGACCACATGTAGATGAACACAGACTCCATGGTGCCCATTCATCCCAGGCTCCGTTCACTTAATTATGGGAGAAACAGCAATCTTAACACTATGTACAGATTATATTAGGACCAAAGGCACTCATTATCAGTGTACTAATATTAGTGCACGCATGTTGATATGTGTATGTGTGTGTACCTGGGCAAGCCACAGAGTTGTTGCAGGGTCTGTTCTCTCTCAAAGGGCCAATACACATCATGCTGTTTCCAGATGTCATGCAGTTGCGTGTGCGACTCTGCCAGCCCTCACCGCAGCTAACAGAACAGGAGCTCCATGAAGACCACTGATCCTGTACTCCGTCTATAACCAAGAGTTTCATTAAGACAGTGTTCTGGACAGAAGCTGAAACTTTAAAAAGCTGTAAGATAATATAGGTTAAATCTGGTTACCAGCTTGAGGAACTGTTATCTCCTCTCCGTTGTCTCTCCTCAGGCCGATGATGGAACGCAGGGCCTGGCTACGCTGACGTACTTTACCTGCTCAACAGATATAAACCTCCATTAGCCACCACTCAATTTTCCATTTACAATTTCTATTTTTACTGGACCGTCATGCTCACCAATGCAGGGTTGGGGGTTACAGGCTCTGGCCTCCTCAACCACACCCTCACAGATGCCATCTTCGGGTTGGCATGCTCTGCTGCGCACCTGGACACCGCCTCCACACTCGTTGCTGCACTCGGACCAGCGGCCCCAACCAGACCAACCCTCTGCAATTAGACAAGACATATTTTCACTCTTCAGAAAATTGATGAACAGGTCATTAAGAAGAGTCATACTAATTAAAGCACAGGACCCCAATCCTGGTCCTGCACATCTTAGTGTTTTCCCTGCTTTCATACACCCACTTCACCTCAAGAAGTGTCGTTAATTATCTAAATCAGGTGTGTTAGAACAGTGAAAAATCTAAAATGTGCGGAACAGGGTGTTCTCCAGGATTAGGTTTAAGAATGTGTACTGAAGTGCAATGAAAGTTTGACAAAAGTCTAAATAAATGACTGACAAGATTGCCAATACTGCCACCTGGTGGACGACATTATGAACTGCAGTCTGCTACACTGCTGTTTTTCAGTTTTTCAGTTATTCAGTTTTTCACAGTGGGTACAAGGTTTCGGCAGCTGGTCTGGCATTTGTCCCTCGAAAACAAAATGTATCATGAATTCAGCCAAGGAGTCAATAAATCTAAACAGCACTGACATTACAGTTAAAGTTAAACTTTTCTGTAGATGGTGATTGCAAAACAGAAGCCTTTGAGTACAAAATGCCAGCGCGCCGCATGAGAAAACAGATTGAAAAGGGTTTTAGCACCTGCAGTGTTGTATGCATGCCGTATCGCTGGAAACCGGCGGGTTACTAAGGCAACCACAAGTGTGATGCATCGATTGCCTTCCCCTCCCTGGTGGTGGAGGCATTGTGTGAACATCGCCTCTTAGCCTCATCTCACTAACGCCTCAATTTTCCCCAATCTCACACACACCTGCTTGCCTCCACATCAGGGCTAAATAACTCACACCACCACTTCAATAGCAGGTTTTTAAGCCTGGTGAGATGTTGGGAGAGTGTAAAACTTTGGCTTTAGTTTGCAAACTGCCTCTAGACATTTGCTGTTTATGATCCCTGAGCACAGAGTGTTCTGCAAGAAAGAGCTCTCAGTTTATAGAAGGTGGGAACATTAGTGTTTAAAATCAAAATCGTCATGCAAGCAAAAATGTGTCTGAGCGTAATTTGTTGTTTTCTCCAGGAGGTGGCAATATTGCAAAACCATGTTTCTTCTTCTTCTTTTTTTTACATGGTATGAACAATCTTTTTTTACATAGAGTTATATATTATGAACAAACATTAATGCCATTAAAGCACTCACAAACACATTCTGACACTTACTCATGATCTCAGCATCCCTGTTGTTGTCTCTAATAGTGGGCGTGCATTTCTCCAGGTAGACTCCACCCCTGTAGCACCCTCCTGGCCTCCTCTTGGGTGGCTCCCAGCACTGGCATGGCGTGGCCATGATTCCGCAGGGGTTGCCTTGGGAACTGGTCGCCAGACAATCCTCGAGCCACTTGCAGAGCATCTCACAGGCAGGCACGCTAGGGTTCCTCTTACCCACGACCAGGAACTCGGCGCTGAACTGGCTGCCCTCGTCATCATTTCCATCCTCTTCCACCAGGAGCTCTGTCCCAATGCGGGGCACCACTTTCTTGAGCTGGAGGAACTGCTTGCTGGACTCAAGGTAGGCCACTGCAGACGTAGCATCACACAGGCGCACTACCTCGTCAAAGCTTTCCATGCCCAGGTAGGTTCGTGAAGTCTCCAGGAATGAGTCAAACTGGAAGGTCTTGATCTGGCGCGGTATGCAAGATTCGGTTGGCTTGGTGATCTTCATGTAGACGGTGTAGCGACGAGGGTCAGGGTTCTGCAGGGTCCATGAGCATGGGGATGCAGAAAGTGCTGTTTTGGAAGAGAAGACACCAAAAAAGCGGCTTTGCTCGAGTGTAGCACAGGTGGCCGAGGCGGGTCCAGATGGGGTGGCGAGAGTCAGGTTGAGAAACACACACAAGGCCAGAGAGAGGCCAGTGAACAAGAAGGGTTTCCACTCCATCTTCTCCCTTGTAGAGGATGGATGGATTGGTGCACTGGGTTGATCTAAACCTCTTTAGCTCTCTCTTCCACTTTACTGCTTGTGTGAGGGATTTTCTTACTTGATATTTGAGCTTCTGGGTTTCTTTTTGTTGGTTGTTTCTTTTTTGCACTAAGGTAGCTTGGATGGAGGGTTAAAAACTTCTCTAGAATAAGGGGGCCATATCTGTCTGTAGCAGATCTGCACAAAAGAACACAAACACAAACAACAAAACCAACATTAGAGATCTTTGATACAGGTCAAGCTGACTTTCACACAAACAGCATCAAGTGGGATTCATGACCGGAGGTCTCTATGTTATTGGGATTTTCGGAAATATAATTAGCCACTCAATAACTATACAACCTGCTGGGAAGCCACAGGCCCATGATCAGCATTAGTGTGTGTTCACACAGGCACACATTGTCAGCATGGCCTTATTCAAATCACCATGGCTAAAAAACAGACAGCAATTACACTGTGACTCTAATTACAGTGCCTTCACAGCATGCTTTTCTTGCGCTCCCGTTCCCTTGTTTTCTCTCAATCTCGCACTCCTGCCCACGCGCCAACACATGGTCTGGGAGCTTACGTCAAACTGACGTGCACCAAGATTCTGCTTATGTCCACGTCAGGCTGGTGTCGCCTGGATACGCCGAGTTTTGTGCAGAAAACCAGCAGGAACTCTCACCCTCAACTCCAAAATAAGTTGTCAACAGGGAGATAATCTTGTACTTGCAGTTTGCAAGAGCAACCAAAAGTTGCAGGGCTGACTATGCAGTCGAAGCATGATCTACAGACATCCATCTAGTAGAGATGAAGAATGTCAAAACATAACTGGAACAAAATGACATATTTCTTAATGTAAGACTTGTTCCCATGGCTACTTCAAAATAACAACTAATAAGGAAAAAATGGTTGAGGTGTTCTGGAACATTCTCAGTGACACCTTTCTTCCGGTTCTCTAGTTGTCATGGAGATTCCAGAAGTGCTCAGCCTAATTTTTTCAGAAGGTCAACCATCTTCTCTTTCCAACCATCCCCCACTTCCATGCAAAAGTAGGAGGAGTAAAGTTTGAGATAAGGGAGGGGAGATCTCTCACAGGGCTTCTCCGAAGTAGCCAGAAGTTTTGTTGCTCCTTCTTTTGTGCTTTCTTGCTGGCACAAAGAGCAGAAAGCAGAAGAAGGGATGCATTCAAGCCCAAATGAGTGAAGACAGAAGAATGGGTAGAGGAATGAAAGAAGGATAAGACAGCACATAATTCTTACTCTAATTCCCCTTGAAGGGAAAGTTCAACTGGTCATTCAGGTGACTTGAAGTTTGAGGGTTTAGCTTAATATTTTCCTTCTCATCACAATTTTTTTTCATTTGTCTCCTTTCTACTTACCTTTTCCCCTCCATATATTGAATGTGTAACAGTGTAAGTATCATGCAGTGAGTACTATGGGGCAACTCATTCCTCTTTCTTTGCCATCTGATTGCTCCATCAGTTCTAATGGCTCTGTCTCCCACTTCCAGCTGGCTCTCGCCATCTATTGAATCTCGCACACCGGAAGCCATTAAAAGCAAAATTGAGAGCCCTAAAATTCTCTCTCTTTCCCCGTTCCCTTTCCCTCCCTCCTCTCTCCCTCCCTCTCCTTCTCTCCTCCTCCCTGCTTCTTTACTGAAAGGCAGGCTGCAATTAGGTGTTTCATCTGTAGATGATTTTTTTTGGATTCAAGTACAGGCAGAATGACAGAAAAAACATGGACAGAAAGTAGAGCTATACGGATGCGGATGTCGGAAGATAATTTATGCAGATCTGCTCCTGGTTCGAGTGCCACTTATGCAGCTTGAGTCTGATTATCTCGGATGCGTCTCGTCCATGTAACCCCCTCACCACCAACATTTCTACATACTTAATTTGCAGTCACATGGACTTACAGATCAGTCACAGGTCTGGAGATCTGTTCTGTGCAGCTGGACTATTGTGGTTTTGAGGCTGTCCTAACACACACATACACACACACACACACACACAGGTGCCAAGGGCTTTTTCTGACTCACTCAGAGAAGATGATTCAGGCGTTTCCATAGAAACTACAAAGCTCTTGCCATGCGTGCAGCAAGACCTCGTGTTACATTTTCATAACTATCAGCGCAGTTTTAGTGTCTGAGCTTTAGATTTAAGCAAGACTGAATGATTTATTCCTAAATGTTCCCAATATCATTAATTCCTAAATGAAGTGCTGTAGAGAATAATCACTAATATTAGACCATGCTTTTGTTATTATAGAAGAATCATGACTTAGGGCTTATATATATAATTTAAGAGAGATGAAGGCACAACGAAGGCGTCACTGCTTCATTTGACGTCTCTCTTTTTTCTTCTGCAGACACAGTTAGCTTTCTGTTTCCTTCAGGCACTTGAGTGAGGAGAATAACGCACACAGTAGGGTTTTAGACTCGAGTGCCACGTGACTGTGCAGACACATGAATGCACACACACGCACACACACACAAAAACACACACGCACAAACAAACAAGCTGCAAACATTTTCCTAAACACTTTAACAGAAATCAGGCAGTACTTGAAAACAGCCATTAAAATGCTTGCAGTATTTCAGTGTGAAATGTGTGTGACAGCTATGTGTGTGTGTTCAATGAGTGTGTATGGGACCGTCTGTGAGGTTGTGTTAGATAGAAGTGGATAAGGCTGATGAATACTTATTAAATGCATGCACAAACACTTTGATCGTGCAGGTTCCCACACTGCGCGCACGCGCGCACACACACACACAAACAAAAAGTCGTTTGAGACACTCAACAGAGAGAGACTGTTCAAATCAGTTGGGTTGCTATGGAGATGGTAGTGTGCACACACAGATGTATTTGTGTATGCAGGCTATGACGGACAGGAAGTCAGCAAGTTTTGACCATATATGATCAATGTATTAATGTTTACTTCACTTCTTATGCACTAACAAATGCTCAACCACTCTCAGTCAAAAGCTTTAGAGCTTAGAGACTTGAAGCTTTTTAAAAAACAGCACACATCATATAATGGTTATATTTTATAAATGCACATAATCCTAGTCCTAATTGTACACTAAATACTAATATGTCAGAATACTGATTTCATGAAGGCTAAATCCATGCTGTGTTTTCTTTTTTCATATATCTGTATATATGAAAATATATCTTCTTAGATATATCTTCTTACATAAAATGTAGAATAGCATGGCACAAGCTGACTAAGTAAAGTGCGCATGTTGGCGCGTGAGTACGAGACTCTCAGGCATGATGAGTCGAAGCCAGAGAAACCAAGCCAAAACAAGTATCAAGCAATTCCTTCACTTTCAGGAACAGAAATCCAAATTTACCTTTTGGAAACAAGAACATTTAGATCCATAACATTTCCATTTAAAAACGTTTAAACAAATTACAGTTATGCATTCCACTCATGTTCACCTGCCTAGTTAGAAAGATCAGTTTGAAGCATTGCTTTTTACTCCAAACAGTTGCACACTGCCTTTAAGTTGAACCAAATGTGCATTTCAGTTGCATGCTTTCTCAGTTATGCTGTGCATTTTCAGATGGAATATTTCAACTAAATGTTGAATTTAATAAAAACAAACAAAAAAAAAAATGAAAAAAAAGAAAAGAAAATGCAGAAATGCATTCTGTTCATGCACAGAAATGTTGCTACATTCTTCACTTTGGTAAACTCAGAAACAAAAAGCTAGATGAGAGTTCGTAAAATGCAGTGCAGCTCTGGACAGTGAGGAAGGCGCGATGTTTCAGCACCACGGAGAGCGACTCCATGTCACCAGCTCTGCGCACGTGGGAGCGCGAAGGAACTCACCAACGTGCAACCGTGATGCGATGCATCCGGAGTTCAGGCAGCTATCAGATCAAATCTATGCAACACCAACTTTCAGAAAGTGCTCTCATATACAGCAAATACAACACAGAAAGCCATGCCATGCACGTGGACTATAGCAATCAGACAGGGCATCATAGCTACCTTTAAAAGCGTGCGTATCTTCGATAGAGTCTCTCCATCCACAGGCTTTTCACCGCCAGGAAATCTTGTCCGCTCCCGCTTTCTTCAAACTCTCCTTGTCAGGTGAAGTTGAAGGCAAAGTTGGGGGCAGGAAAAGAAAAAAAGCGGTGGAGAAGCTTATGCTTCTCTGTTTGTTTGGTTTTTTTTCTTTGCAGACTGATTCCAAGTTTCAGTGCAGTCCACTTCCACAAGCAATAAACGGCAAATAAAGCGACTCTGACCAAACTCCAGAGAGTTTAACTACCAACTCTTTGCCTGTTAGACTTCTATTCCCAGCTTTCAGAAAGCAAGGCAAGAGCGCGCGCTGCTTCTTCTCTTCTCTCTTTCTCTTTCTCTCGTCTTCCTTTGCGGTCTAACAGCTCCTGTCGTCTTTGTTGGTACTTTTACTCCCGGCTTCGGAGTCTTCTTGCTTGTGGGTCTTTATGCACTGCAAGTGGTTCAGTCTCAGTGTGCCTCGTGGCCTCTTCTTCCAGGACTTATATGTTCCCCCGCCCCCCCGCGCGGAGAGTCGGAGTCTTTGCGTGGATGAAGTGAATGAGACAGCATGAGGAGGGAGGGAGAGAGGGACGGAGGGAGGGAGGGAGGGAGAGAGCGGGGGAGCTGTGCGTGTGCGTGTGCGTGTATGTGTGTGTGTGTGAGTGTGCTCTCTGAGAGAGAGAGAGAGAGAGAGATGGAGAGGGGAGGTAGCAGTGGAAAGACGGAGAGCAACTACGCACACACGAACGCTGGGGACCGGAAAGAAGACATCACGGAGAAGTGTGGATCATTACATCACCTGCTGACCGCCGTGATTTACCGGCGCAGCGCACACCGATATGAAGAGTTCCGTCATTTCAACACAAAAAATGCGTAAACAAGGACAGTGTGTGTGTTTGTGTGTTTGTGACCTCGCGTTAAAACAAAAGCACAATATACCTGATGTGATAACGTGATAACGTCACACTGTTCACACCGCACGTGCTGGAGATTGAGAGATGCGGGATGCGTAAAGAGGCTTTGGAGGCAATCATCACTTTATTATTATTATTATTATTATTATTATTATTATTATTGAAAGCATGAGATAAGGAAAGGGTCATTAACAGTGTCATTAACTTCATGAGAGCACGCTGACGATTCACACACACACACACACACACACACACACACACCCACACATGCGGGTTTACACAAAGCGGGAGCGCGCACGAGGGAGACAGAGTGCCGTGGGCGGCTTTGGGTGCGTGTCGGGAGCGCGCACCAAACGGAGGACGCACCAAACGGGGGCGTGCCAGAGCAGAGCTCAGAGCTTTCCAGGTTACACCTGCTCTTCTGCCTGGAGGAGAGGCGGGAGAGAGCGTGAGATCCAAAAAACTCACCACACAGAGTTAGTCAACGTTACGTAAAGATATCCGAGCTCCAGGGATGACCACATAGTCATCTACAAGCTATATTTACAAATATCACACACACACACACACACACACACACAATAGCTACAAAAGCTCAGGCTTCCCCTGTCGGCTTCCGTCATGAGTTATGGTCATGTGAGGGGGGACTCGTTACTTGTGCGGGTCTCCACACACCCCAGACCACGCAAGAGAGCAGATGGTCTTGAAGGAAACCGTAAGCAGAGTTCTCTATAGAGTTGTCATTTGTGTGTGTTTGTGTGTGTGTGTGTGTGTGTGTTCCCTTCCAACCCCTCCACTCCCCCTCCTGTTCTTAAGTCAAAAAAGAAAAGGGAAAGCAAAGGAAGTGTGATTAATATGTTCGTGTGGTGTTACTCATCAGTGGCGGAAGCACTAGAGCCACGGCGCAGGTAGGAAAGCCTGTAAGGCTCGGCCATCTCTCTCTCTCTCTGACTCAGGGATAAATTACAGTAGTCTGCTTTCATGTCTGCTGTCACCACTTAGCAGATTGTGGATGGCAGGACACACGTCTTAATCATGTCATAGATAGCAGATATCAATCACTAAAACATACACAGATTCCATCCCATAACACCTGAATTTTACTCCTCGGACAGCCCAGTGGCACAAAGTGTGTGCTACTGCTTTCTCCAAACTTATAGCAGAGTTAATGAAGTTATATTCTTTCTCACAGTTATGACTGGTGAGAAAATAAACAGTCAAAAGTTGCATCAGGTAATGAATTCCTTTACACTGTTCATTCATTCATTCATTCATTCATTCACACATCTTCAGTAAGCACTTTATCCTGCTCAGGGTTGCAGTGGAACACTGGCCACAGTCTGCACACCCTTTCACATATTCACACCCTCGTTCGCACCTACGTGTAATCTAGCATAGCCAATCCACCTACCTGCATGTTTCTGTACAGCTTGATGAGACAGGACGAAACCCACACAAAACGCAAGGAGTGAACATGCACAGAAACACCACATAGAAAGTAACCTGAGCTCCGGATTGAACCGGCAAACCTGGAGCTGTGACTCGGCACCACCATGTCGCCCATAAAAATGTTTAAAAACATACATTAAAGAACTTTACATTCATTTTCTTCATTGTGCAAACAGTGATGCAGAGTTAATAAAAAACAGTTTATTTTGCTCTCTTATAACTTTATAACTTTATGTATCCATCTCCTGTGAATACCATAAATGTATCAGTGGACATTTAATCTCATTAAAATATCAATAATAGTATAACAGACCCCTTAAAGATTATATCTACTAAATATGTTAGTTTTTATGTTAGTTGTTGTATTATAATACTGGAAGCTGTAAATGGGACTGGTCATGTGACCAACTACACCACCCACATAAAAATATACACATAAAATTAAGACAGCTGAGAATATCATTTATGTTACCTTTCAGCAGAGGCAGAATCAACTTTTTTTCTGAGATTTACATATAAAAAAACTTTGCCACATCTGTGGTTCAGTGATTATGGCTGTGTACTTCGTATATAAAGTATATAACCACAGAACCAACCAGACTAGGGTTCACCTGTCAGTCATAAAATGTTAATTCACTGTTTTTTTCCTTACCAGAGCTGATAAAAATACAGATCATGCTTTTAAACATGACCCTCTGATTGACAGTAGTGTGATCTCAATCAGATGGCAGACAAAAAAACTGATCTATATACCAAAAGGCAGTGCAAGTGATACAGCCTATGTGTGTTTTTATACATAAATTTACAAGGTAGTTACTGACAGAAAGAAACGGTCTACGCTGCCAAGCTCGTTAGACCCGAGGTCTCTTGTTTCACATTGCGTTTGAATCATTCAGACCCTCCCTTTATGGCACCCTTACAAACACTCAGCAGAATAACTGGAAGAAGGGAAAGAGAAGTAACAGGCAATAACGTGGAAGGATCAGTCAGGTGTGAGTAAGTTTTCCCAAGGACACATATGTGAGGCTGGTCTTAGCAGAGCTCTGAGAGTGGAAGAGGTGATGTTAACAGCAGCTGCAGGAACCTGGGGGGCTCATTTAACCAAACGTACGCAGAACAAGTTCTGCACAATGAAACTGGCACATATCACACATGTATCACACGTGTCACACATATTACACACTCTAAATTACTCCGTGCATGGCCATGTTCGTTTACATAATGAGACTCCCTTAATTGTCATATACAGTAAAAACTTCCCCAAAAGCCTGCTTGTGCTACTGCTTGTTGCATCTAAGAAGATGAATGTCACCGAAAATGAAGTAGACATGCTGTCGTGGAAAGTTCTATTTGTCATGGGCATCATCGCATTGATCATCGCATGAAATTAGATTTCATTTGTCACCTATTAAGTGGGATTAAGAGGAATGGACGTGCCTCATAATCAGATTACATGCTCTTACACTTTCCTACCACCTACTGCATACGCTCATCCTCACTAACCTGAATCACACATTCTATGTAAATCACATTAGTTTACTCACAAAACGATGCCTTCGTACGGTTGATAAACGTAACCCCAGGTGTGTGTGAGACAATTTAGAAGGACATGATGTCATGAGCCATTTGCGCATATACTCCTGTTCTAACTAGGACAATTAGTTAGCTTGTAGCATTCTGACTATCATTGAAAATTTGTCCTAAATTGATAAAATGAATTCATAGTCTTGATGAACTAACAAAACGGATAATTGAATCATACATAAACAAAGTTTTCATGGTGCAATATGCATCTGCATATATGTACTATATTAGCTAACTCCTAACCCCAGCTATTACATACAGCAACACATATTTTGTTCCCAGAGTTCAAATTACACACCACTGTTATGGACTAAAACCACTGTATTTGTTTGGAAACACAATTTTAATAGTGCTAACTTGTTCTTATGACATTGAAGTGTGCTCCAATAACAATATCTTAAATATCAGTATTCACATATTGGCCATTCCACTTACTAGAACGTTGTTAACTACAGCCAGAGTAGTACTAATATTCACACTGAAAATACTCATTTCTGATTGGCTGGCATGTGTCTGTTATGAGTAAGAAAACATGCTACTGATTGGCTACCGATCACTATTACCATCCCAACGTAGGTTAATTTCCTATAAACGCACATCCTGAAGTGTTTTATTCCTCTTACACCACAGCAATTGACCAACAACTACATTTTTTTTTTATTTAGGAAATAATAATTCCATACTATTTATCCATTTATAGTTACATTTAATGTTATTAATTGTAAAGTTAGTTCCTGATCTCACTTATGTTATGTTACAGCTACAAAAAGTCATTCCAGTTAGTCAAGTTAAGACAGAAACAATGCTCCTTGTGTAATCAACTTTGAATGTAACCTTGAAATAACAGTTTATGTTATGTAAGCTATGTTTCACTGTTGTGCCACTGAACAATAATAAGAAAAAACATGGATTGATACAGAAGTGAAGGAAGTACAGGCTATAATGCAGGACAAACAAAGGACAATAACGCCTCTGAGACAAGACCACAGCAACAATCAAACAATTGAATTCAGTGTATTAATATGTGTGTGTGTGTGGGCAGGGATATAAAAAGCAAAATATCTACAAAGCCTACATTGTTTTTAGACTTTAAATGGTAAGTAAACATGCTATAAGTGAAATAATACCTGTCAAAGTTTTCTAATCTAAGAAAATAATGGACTTGCTGGTGGTAAACACAACTCTTGGATTCACCACGCTTTGGCATTCTTCAGCTCCATCTTCTCTATTGTTTTCTGATATTGAGACACTTCAATAGCTGTTATTTCTTCCATTTCTGATGACCTTATAATACCTCACCTGGTTCCAGAATTAACTTTCTAGCAAAAACAAATTAGTCATTATAATCAGACATTATAATCAGTAGCTCAGTGATGGTCCAGCCTAGATGAGCTGAGAAAGGCCCAGAGGGGGCAGAGGGCTTGGAAATTCTTAATTACTGCAATTAGCCTATCTGCATCATCACGGAGCTAAATAAAGGCCGTTTTTACTCACTGTAACACACATGTACAATGAGGTAGAAGATCTTAATATAGAAGAAATGCCTACACCAGTGTCAGTTCATTGTACGTGGGATATTTCCGTCAACAGTGGTAATTAATAAGACTATAGGACATGTATTTTGGATGTAAGATCCAGAGCTTCACACTGAGGGAGTGTTAGGTAATGCTGAAAGGCCTTGACTGCTGTAAGAATGCATCACCAGGACAGGTAGCCACCTCCTTTAAAAGGACAAGTCAATCATATTTCCATTAGTGAATCAACTAATTGCAGATATCTCCCATTTCTGACACAGTAGATTTTTCTCTGTAGGTGGTGGACATGTTGGAATTGCTCTGGTCAGCTTCATAATGAGTAGAGATTGGAATGGCTGACACAAGATGGTTTGGATCTTTGAGTCAAAGCTATTTTAGATGGCTTTTCACCTAATTTCCTCCCCTCATTTAGTCTTACCTCCTAGCCATGCCTCCATGTTGCATGAAAATCACCAACTGCAGGAGTGAAGGCTAGTGTGTCCTTCCTTTTGCTCATGGGACAGCTGAACATGCTTGAAAGAGAGCACTAAGTGCACTATTAGGAATACATGAGCTAACAGGCACCAAGCAAGAGAGAGAGAGAGAGAGAGAGAGAGAGAGAGAGAGAGAGAGCAAGGCTAATTATGCTCTCTTGGACTCCCAGACATAGCAGTCATCATCAAGATTTGACCTTTACCGACCATATTTTCGACCAAGTTGCTCTATGGTTTAGTATTTTACTGTACAAGTAATTAAGAAATCACGGCATGGTTCTTATATTGCTAATGTATATTTCACATCTGCATATACATACACAAAGAAATGCTGAAGCTTCTTGAAATGTCAGTGATGCATTAGATAAAGAGAGCCACTACAATAGCTGTGGGCACGTTTTGCTAATTTCAATATATTAACAAACCCACAGACATACACACAACCACACACACAAACACACACAACCATAACCACAGGCACATGTACGGCCCTCAGCGTCAGCTCAGTAGATTAGTAGCACACCCACAACACTCCACTCCAAATGGCATCATGGACATAAGAGCATCAGCAGCGCACAACAAAGCACAATCACCTCATCAGTATGTCAGAGATTGTCTAGCAAAAGCACATCAAAGTAGACACACACACACACACACACACAGCCAAAGTATAGTCTTACAAACCACACAGATATATGTATTAACAATTCAGTTTCTGAATCTTTTCCATATGTCCTAACTGAGCCTGATCAGGAAGCTCATTTTAATATGTGTTCATGTCACATGACTACAGCAAACTCAATCTCTTGGGAAAACTCATCAGATGTCACTGACAAAAATGAATTTTTCTAACATACTTTGACAACTTTAAGAAACTTAAAGGCAACAAGAAAAACAGCCAGTCTACTAAAAGATGTCTAAAACCTTGCTAGCGGAGTGTGATATGCTTCTACAGTGAATGTCACACTTTAATCAAGTTGCTGAATAGCTATGTGCCATAGAGAAATGGATTTAAGTGGAATTAGTTGTTTGTAATTATATAGCCTAGCAGCAGTTTGTAATTTCATCACAAATGCCTCCCCACAAATATCAACATGAACTAAAAAATGTACTAATTTATACCTTTTATACCTTCATTTAAAAGATCTGAATGATGTAGTCAAGGAATATAAATGGACCGTCAAGGGGTATTGAATGTAAAAAATATTTTGAGGGTATTTTTTTTTTACATTGTTTGTACAAAAATGAAACTATACACTATAGTTTATATATAGTAAACTATATATATATATATATATATATATATATATATATATATATATATATGTATATATAGACTTCATTGCACAGAGCACTTTATTTTAGCACTTTATTCTACAAAAGTGCAATTTGTGCTAATAGATAATCTGATATATATATATATATATATATATATATATATATATATATATATATATATATATATAGTATTTGGTATATATACTAACAGTTGCAGGGAGCATAAGTAGAAGTAATTAGCTTCATCAGTGTAATTTGCTCCTCAGGCACTGACACACATTCAAGATGATAGGTCCAGCTGTCTTGACTTACTACTACAAGACCCTAGCTTTTATGAATCAGAGTTTACTTTGGGGAAGAATGGAAAAATGGATCCATACAGGGGGCACTTTGAGATCCAATCACATTTCAGCAGTAGATTGGAGCTCAAATTGGGTCAGTGTTTTGTTTGTGACCCTCTATTTTGACAGGGTCACTGTTTTGTTTGTGTGGGTTACTGTTTTGTCTCTGTTCTTTTCTGAAAGTGTGAATCACATCATCTGGCCTCTAGAGGGTGCTGCTAGTGCCACACAGTAGAAAGGAGAAGAGATGTATATTTCACAAAGGCCTCCATAGATTCTTCAAAAATTGGGAACATTTCTGGAATAAATACTGTACAATTTGGTAAATTATTTCATTTAATTAAAAATTATTCTTTTCAAATATGTTTAGAGGTCAAATAATAATTTAAATGAATAATTCAAATTGGAGTTGCATTTTTAAATGAAAGCATAATTTCTGACCTTTCTGATTTACTTTAATTTTCCCAGTGTGCTCATTTGTCATGTTAATTTGTCAGGTCCCATTGGTGGATGCCATGACTGCTTATGAGATTTTAGGTGTGTGTCCATATGCACATATTGGTGGTGACCATTTAACTGATCTGTGTGAAAATCTGGGACAGAGTCTGTCGTAAAAGCAGGTCAACCAGCCAGCTGGCCGGATACAACAATTACCGTGAAATAGCACACCTGCATGAGGCACAGACCACAGAGGTCACGTTGGACTGACTCCACAGAGAGGAAGATGCATAGACAAATGTTGAGAAGGGAGATGAAGGGATGCATTCAGTGCTGTCCAAACACCTTGGTCTGTGATACGCAGAGTGACAAAACCAAAATCCTGAGGTCAGGCTGGGAAAACTTTACTGCAAATGATGAGTCAGGGAGCTGTAATCAGGGATCTGGTTAAACAGCTGGAAAATGGGGTCAAGGTTTATGTCAAGGAAATGTCGTATATATTTATTAATTGGTTTGAAAACAGACATAGAAGCAAAGAAATACTGATAGACCTGGAGAGAAAGACAGGTGAAGAAACAAGGAGGTGACTAGCGTGGGTCTGCTTCTGGTGACTCAGCTAGTTGAGATGTAGAGAGGAGGGATGGAGGGAGACAGGGAGAGTGATAAGGCAGTAGAGAGAAGGAGAGGAGTGCCCATGGAGTACAAAACTTACCAATCCTCTCCAGCCTACGCATCGTTGAGTGTTCTGGGAGAGTTCCCTTGCACTGGATACCCCGTTTTTTGTGGAGGCTGCACAGGGCCAACAAGTTAACAAGAATACTAGAGCCAAAACACGTAATCATGATTGCTGAAGCCTAGACTATAAATACTAGGTTGAACGGAGTGCAGTAGGCAGGCCTGTGTGGGTACGTTCACACTTGGCCGCCCCTGCTAAATACATCTATTGCTCCTAAACTTCCGCCCAACACAGACTACAGCTCAGTACACTAGTCTGTGATTAGATTTTATAAAGTTATATAGCATAGTATTCCTGTCTGTATTTTGTCTGTATGCTGTATTTTTTAGATCCAAAAGCAAATGCAACAATAGAAAGAAAAACTCTCTCAGTAATTGCATATAGAAAAGACCTTGAGAAGAGCCAGACCCCAAAGAGAAACCCATCCTCCTCTGAATGATACCGGATAGTTAGGTTTTGATATGATTATTGTGATGATGCTTTTCTTTTTCCACCATAATGTCCTTCTGAAACCATGGAACCACTGACTCAGCATGGTAGGGACTTGTACCCATCATGGGAGGCAATCATATCAAGTGACATGAAGACATGAATCCACCTCTTCTCCATGCAGACTTTCTGCTGGTGTCCCCCTAGGCTCAGTTTGCAGTCCTCTTCCCTTTTTTTCCTCTATAGTCATTTTCATAGTGATGTCGTTCTGTCATATGGCTTCTCATACCCTAATTATGCTGATGACACTCAACTAATCTACTCCTTTTCCTCTTCAGACAGCCATGTTGCTTACTGTATCTTGTCATTATCTCATCAGACATCTCATTGTGGATGGCAGTACGTGACTTAAAGCTACATCCCAACAAGACTGAGATGCTGTATATTCCAGGAAATACACATTCATGCCTTGATCTTGAAACGACAACCTCACTTGATCACTTCCTGTTCGTTCCAAATGAAAATGCATGAAAACCCTCAGTAGTTAGTCAGTTATCTCTGCACATATTGCAAACCTTACTCAGGCATGCAGGCTTTCCATTTGACCATTTCACTCCAAGGAGGCCACTCAGGTACTTATTTAGTCTGTCATAGTCGACTACTGCAACTTATTTCTGGTTGTTCTTTCAACACATGCTATCAGGTCCATATAACTACAAAGCCAGAAGAATTTTAGACATTCTTGAAAAACATCAGTATATAACTGTACCTTAAGAAGCCACCTTTTATCATTGCTGCATTTATTTGCTTGTACCATGGGGAATAAAAGGGAACCTGTAGAATAACCCTTTTTAATATTACTGCATATGATGGAAATGAAGATTTATCATAAACAAAATACTTTCTCAACTCACTTCTTTACTAAAAGCATTGTATGTCCATTAGAACAAGCAGATTCAAGAAGGTCTACTGAGAACATGAGCGGAAATTGCAAAACTATGAGGAACTAGAGGAGTCCACTGGAGGAATTTAACCCTATTCTAATGAAAGTGTGGGATGACACCAGTTCTTAGCACAGAAGAGGCCAGCAGAAAACAAGATACTGTTGATTGCAATAATTGTTCTTAAAGTAGCCTGCTCACCTACATGTTACTATGGTGCAACTGCTAAAAGAAAACGTGGCAAAAATAACCACATTTATAAAAGAGCGCTGACGTGTTTTTTTTTTTTTCTACAGAACCTTATATTTTTTTACCTTCACAAAAAACCTCTGTGTGCTATTAATTCACACAAGAAGATGCAAAAGATGTGCATCATCAGAGAAGGATGAAAAAGATGGAGATAGAAAAAAAATGGGTCTTTCTCCATTACAAAGTGCTCTTCCTTGCTCTTGTTGTATTACAACACAGTGATCTGGGTTTTTAGGCTCTCAAAACAAAAGCTATGGCTCAGTAAGTGTTAGTATGAGCATTATGCAAGATCCATACCTGTAATAGGCACACAAAATATGCCCTTTTAATTTGCATTGTATAATTACTGGATGATCCGTGTTCTGTCAGAAAAAGGCACTTTTCTTCAGTGAATAATTTCATGTTAAATATAGTATAACCCCATGGCACTCAAAGTGGGGTTTATGAAGCATAGCCAGGAGGTTCATGATTTTTACATTTTGTTGCAGTGGTGGAAATCCTGACCCATTTCAGGAATAAAAAGCTCTGTGGCTCCAATAACTTGCCAAAAAATTGTACCCATTTAAATAATGTCCCGAATATTTGAATAGGTGTATTATGTTCATGAAATAAATCTGCACAGAGGGGCTCACTGGATTTTTTTTTTTTTTTTACCATTAAAGTGGTTCCTGGCTGCAAAATATATGACAAAAATTGATGCCAGTTGAATCAGCCCTCAAACGTTCCAATTTGATTATGCCAGTCTGGCCAGAGAGCACTTGAACTCTTGCTAAGACTGTTCAACTGTGCAGTCAAAGATGCAGGCAATGCATCAATCATTCTGGCCTGTTAATAATTAGTTTCACTTCCTCTTTATCTTTGCAAGCTCAATTTTCAGGACGACAGAACTGACTCAAACCTTAGTGAAACCGACTATGTAGTTTGCATATAGCATTAATCCAGGTAAGCTCACTCTCATGCAGAAAGAGGTTCAATATGTACTAGTTTCACTGTCCCTAGTTCAGTGGCTGGAGTTCAAGCTTTTTTTTCTCAAGGCTGATGGAACAGTCCATTTTTTATAGAAAAGTAAATTCCATCACTCAAACTGATTCTTTCCCCCTGCCTCTTATTATCTTATAAAGACTGTGTTGATAGCACAGATTCATCCAAATACATCAGCAGGTTAGAACTACTCAACAATTATTGGCGAGTCCCATTATGATCATGCATTGAACAACTGTTAACTTCCTACAATATACAATGATGTGATTAGGAATGAGAAATGCACCAGCTATCTTTCTGCATCTGATTAATTACACCTTACTTGGAGATGACGGTTGGAAAGTGTACTTGGATGATGTAGTTAGTTTCTCTCAGAATTGCCCAGAGTGGCTCCAAAGTGGTGCAACAAAAAAGTGCTTGCGCTATTGCTGGGAGATTACGAATGCGGCCGTTAGCCAAAGAAAGCAAAATTGTCCATGCTCACTGGGTTTGAGGGATGGCATACTCTCACTCTGCTGTCAATCATAGTGACACTAGCCAGTTGTGGGTGTCTGTAAGCTCATGTATGCCGAAGAGGTTAGATAGTGCTCTCCTCTGAGTGTGTTCAGGTGCACTGTGATACAGCATGAGCAGCAGTTCGAAAGGATGTGGCAGCTGGTGGCACGTGTCTTAGAGGAAGCATGTGATATCCCTTTTGTGAAAAGAATCAGCCAGAGCATCTGTCCACACTCCATGATGTCTTTCAATGGTTGTGTAAATGCTTTTCTTACATCTGTCTCAAAGGGTGAATGTGCAAAAGCTACAACAACTTGGTATAGAAGTAGGACAAGGCCAAGTGTGTCCAACAGTACAGTACAAGTTCCTTGGAATGACTGGATCTAACAGGGTTTTTGTAAAAGCTACTGTGATTGCTCTTCTTACTGATTGACTTAGCCCTTTTAAAGATTGTAAATGGTCTTCTTATAACATCGCGGGTGCCTTCTTAGGCTAATCTGCGGCCTCCTGCGCGGTCCTTTATGGACATGGGTCCCGTGCAGGCAATCAGCTCTAACGCGTGGCACCTGCGCATGCCACTACTTAAACCCCGTGTTTTTGTCAGTTGCCATGTGGACGTAAGTCTGTGCCAATTATCAGAGTGACATTATCATTCTGAGTGGTAATGTTAGGTAATCCTTGCGCTTTGAGAATGCAAGATTCAGCATAGGCCTTAGAGAAGTTTTATTGAGGTTCAGGACTAGTGTCAGGGCTCCTCAACATTATATCCAAACTTGCTATATATATATATATATATATATATATATATATATATATATATATATATATATATAGATAGAGAGAGAGAGAGAGAGAGGTTCAGCAAGAGACACTCCTTGTTGAACCATCAGTTTAGTTGTGGTGAGGGGATGCCTATTCACGATGTTGAGTGTGGCCAATTAGTGGCCAGTGTGGAGTTCTCTCCATGCCTCACGGCAGAGCTTAAGGACATGAGCCGGGACTTGTTGGCAGCACACCGCCCCTCCAAATACATGCTCTTAATGTGCCTACCCCTGCGGACAGTATAGTGGTTAGCATGGCAGTGTGAGACACACAAGCTCCCTGGCTCACACCCTGCTGTCGCCTTCTTTATTCAAGGTCATGCCTTGGCCAATACGCACTCCTCTTTTCGTCCTGGTCTCGCATTTGGACAGCGGGGCCTGCTCGGTACTGTTTCCATCTCAGTACCAAGCCCTCCCCATAACACTTCTGATTTCCAGGATTCAGCTTTCCTGCGCTTGCTGTTCCTAACTTTGAACAGCCTTGTAAACTGGAGCACTTTGTGAAGGTATAGTTCATTCATTCATTCATTCAGTCATTCATCCTTCAGTTATTGCTTTATCGTGGTCAGGGTTAAGGTGGATCCAGTGGGAAATACACCTGGATGGCACCACGGTCCAATGCAGGACACCGTGCACACGCATTCACCCACTCAGTCACAACTATGGGCAGTTTAGCATAGCCAGTCCGCCTACCAGCCTGTTTCGGGAGGGTTGAACGAACATGGAGATCCTAGAGGAAACCCATGCATACATGGGGAAAACATGTAAAACTCAGGAGCTCAGGATCAGTGGCAGATCACCCCATGTTATTTTCCCAGTAAACTTAACAGACATCAGTTGAACAACTTGTTCAGTGTGAAAGAGACCCTAGGCTTGTCACTCACACAGCAACATTTTGAAATCTATGAAGGGTCTAGCACTCAGGAGGCCTTAGTTTACAGTGACCACAACCTGTTAGTATTTCAATCTGAGTTTGATGAGATGGGCTTTACGTGCACAAAAGTATCCATTAGAGATTTTTCACAACCACAGTCCTGAAAATGTAGTGGCTGAAGCATTATCACCTGTGTAGTAGGTGTATCTTGGCAGGTTTCTCTGCATTTGTAAGGGGCAGTGAGTTATTCTCTCTCTCTCTCTCTCTCTCTGTACTACACGTCTCTCTGTACTATAGAAGAGAACCAGATTCAACATGGAGGTTAGCAGATCAGGAATGTCATCACATTTGAAGAATATAATAACAATGGCTGTATATTTGAGCCCACTACATCAGTCCCAGTCAACAGCTGACACTCCTTTGTGTCTTCCAGATTTTTACTAGTTTTGTACGTTATCAGTTCTTATCTCTATGCTAGCCTTTCAACCTTGTGTACTACAGCATTATGCTAGATTTTGTACCTTGCTGAATTTCAGCGTTTGAACTTTGCATACACCAGCCTGATGCTTGCTTAGTAAAGTGTGTATATATGCTTTATGCTAGCCTGTAAATGAGATATATTAGCACTGTATCTGGTTGTGTAATTTCGTATAGACATATGTAGATGTCATACAGCAGATATTTGCACTCTGTAAATACTAGATTTAACTGTACCCTTTATAGCTGCCTGTATTTGTGAGTGACATTTTCTCTTGTTTTTGGCTGAGTGAAAACTGAGAACATGATTCTTTTGTGTGCAGTTCTTCTCTGGCGCTGTCAGCTGTCACACACCCACTGCAAATGCTTTACCTTTAGTTTTTCTGTTGGAGATGTAGGCAGCATCATTACCTTCTTTGCCACCCAGCTGCCTGCAAGACTAATTATTGATCTAAACTGTAATGACTGACTGCTTTCAAGCTTGATTGGCGGCATGCATTCGCAATTACATGAAACTTAATAAGATTTCAAGAACCATTGTTTTCCCCTTATATGAAGGTGCAGTTCCATGCGATATGCATTGAAGGTGCACATGTGAACAAATGTGTGATATCATGTGAATAATATGATTGTACACTTGTAAAATATATGTATTACAAATATATATTATTCAAGGGAGAAAGTCACATGTGCAGAATGAAAACACATGCCCCACATGTGAAAATGAACATGTGAACATTAATTAATTGTGTATAGAAATCACATGAAAGTAGCTGAATATAAGTGTAAAAATCTCATGTGAAAGCAAAAACACATGCATTACATCTGAACAGTCCATTACATGTGAAAATGTTTAAAACGTGTGATTATTTGTAATATTTTTTTAAATTTGTACTAATGTTCATCCAATTTAAATAAAAATGTAAAAAAGTTTAGGTTTAGTGTAATGGACAGGCTTAGCATTCATACCTTTTCTTATGACTTAATTCCTACACTCTTAGAAAAAAAGGTTAAATTCAGACCTCATAAGAGGAGAGTCCTGTTGAAATAGTAGGTACAGTACTTTGTTTTAATGTGCTTTATAAATAAATGGACTTACTTATTTCTTACTAACCCTTCTAGGAAGCTAAGAACCCTTAAAACCCTTAACCATTCCAAAAATGCATGCACTAACCCGAATGAAATCCAACCACATCTCTCACACTTATTCAAATGTGAAAGCCATTTTCATAAGATCAGGGTTGAGATGGAGAGTGAATATAAATGAGAAAGGCTGAGAAAGAGAATGGTTCTTGGTTCTCCATCTGCCAGTGAACAAATCTCCTGAAATCTCCCAGAATCCTCCCCAACTGTCAGATTTATACCACTCAGAAATTTGAAAGCACTGTTCTTTTACTTCCTTCACATAAATATTAACCTTCAACTATTTCAAGTTGATTTTTAAAGCAATATGAGTGAATCTATAATCAGAGTTGGTTGCAGATGTTGGTTTGATATAGCAGTTGTTGTAGTAAAAGTAGAGAAATGAACTGATCACTGGGTGTGAGTCAGGAATACACTCTCTATGGGATCCATTACAGGTCACTTCACATACACACACAAACAACACTAGATAATCAGATCAACACAGATAATCCATCAACCAGGATATTTTTGGGAGGCTGGAGGAGACGAGATGAAACCCTCAAAGGAAGAACATGTGGAACTCAGCACAGACCAGTGCTCAGGACTGAACCCCAGACCCTGCAGCTCTGAAGCAGCACCACTCCCTGCTGTGCCACCATGCTGTCCGCAGCACTTATTATTGATTTAAACTGTAATGACTGGTTGTTTTCAAGCTTGATTAGTGGCATTCGTTTGCGGTTACATGAAACCGATTCCAACAACCATTATTTCCAAATAAATATCAATATCGAAATAGTAATTTGTGGCATCAAATAATAGCACTTTTGAAAGGTAAGCTCATTAAGGACAGTTAATATTAAGTGCCATAATGATTGCAACCCATCCACAGTATTTTCTATTTATTTTTGGCCACTTTAGCCGCATTAGTGGCCAAAAATAAATAAACCACATTAACTACAGAGCCAAAGTAGCCAAAGGGAAATAAGCAAAAGCTACAACCAGCATAACTCCAGCCCTTGTACTAGCTTTAACAAACTTTTCATAAAAAAGTGTTATGTATTTGCTCTCGGATGAATGAAACGAGAGAGCTGAGAGTTTCAGATAGATATCTCTCTCTTTCTGTATGTATGGCCTGCTCTCTGTAATTGTGCACACTTCCGTTGTGTAAGTAGTCCTCGTTGTCTGTGATGTTGTGCATTTGGCACAGAGTGCGATGATGATGTGATTTTTAATTAAACGGCAATCTCATCTGATCTTAATTATCCTTCTATTATCAGGGATGGAACAGTAGGTGGAAAAAATATTAGGTTTCCAGTCCCATAACCAAGGGCTTACACACACACACACACACACACACACACATATATATATATATATATATATATATATATATATATATAAAATTAACACATTAATGCTTTGCTCTACCTAAATCTAACCCAAACCTTAATCTCAGTAACCAGAAGGAAACTTTTTGGCTCTTTTAGTTTTTTAAATGAAAGCTGAAGTTTTTGTCTCCCAAACACTGAACTATATGATGTTCAGGGAAATTTCCTGTCAGAATCATGAAAAAATATTTTTATGGTGTTTGTGCAACTCCAACCTGTTACTGTGAGAAATCACATACTGTATAAGTGTGGTGAAAAAACTGTGGTACCTCGAGTGAACATGTGATTAAGGAAATGTCCTACCCTCTACATTTAAATGATGCTCACGGCTACTGCATATTTGTTGCGTATGGCAGATCAGCTGACACAAATGTGCAAAGAAAATGTAATGTAAGGATGTGTGGAGATAATTTGCATGGTTTCCCACAGCATGTTCACTTCAATTGTGAAACAGTTATCCTTTAACTACAAAGTGGATGTAATCTAGGGAGTAACTGCAGTCCTTGCTCAGCATCTTTCATAGTCATTCCACAACATTATTAAATGTAAGTATAAATTGAAAAAACATGTATGATGTATCAGTTTTTAATGAAAAAAAAATGGTTTTGTTGGAAATTTCCATCATAAAACCCACTGGAAAGTGCAGTAATAGGAAGCGGAGTTACTGTTACCACACAGAAGCTGATTATTTTTTTAATACACGTCCTGAAGTGTTATTCCTCTTATACCACAGCACGGTTAATATTGAGGAACATCCATAAAACAAGTTAGTTCCTGTTATCAGTTGTACTATAGCAGCTATAAAGAGTCGTTCCCTATTCAGCCTTTATTTCTGATGTCTTTTGATGTTAATAAGACAAAAAAAAAACCCTGAGTTCTGGTTTAAGAAGAGGTTTAAGAAGCTTTAATCCTGACACTGGAGACTCCTTCCATAAATGTTAAATAAACGCTGCCTTACAGAAAACTTCAGCAAATCAATGAGTATATGTAACAACTGTTAATCTGGTAATTATTACTCTCAGTGTGTATGTATGTGTCTATGTACGTATGTATGCATGTATATATGTATATTTCCATTACAACACTGTTGAATTCTCATTTCTGATTGGTCAGAAGATGTCGATCAATTTTCCATGACAGCAGCTCTGATAGTTATGCCAGCTGCAGTACACTCTCTCACACTATGCATTAGACTATGATTCTGACTCTTATGACTAAGGTTATGGCGATGACATGCTGTAATTTTATGGCTTCTTTTAAATGAGATTTTTTATAGTGTGTGCAATGCTAAATGTGGATATGAGTCAGTATAGATTCATTTCTTTTGCACTGCAGTGCCTCTCCTTCTGCCCCAAAAACAGGGATAAGTAGGAGGCCAAGTGCATAAAAAATAAAATTAGCCCCTTTCTTTTTGCTCCCTCACTTCCGCAGCTGAGCGTATGAGAGAAGGACTGCAGAGAGAGTTCTCTGTCGCATTGCTTTTGCAGTGTATTATAACCGACACACACATAATAGACACATACACAGGCACACACACAATGTGCCTTTAATGGAACTTGCTTCCGCTTTGCAAGACGTGCATGCTAAAGCATTTCTCTCTCTCTCTCGCTCTCTCTCTATCTCTCTCACATTCACACATGCACACACATTAGACCTGAGCAGACAGCTGCACTCGATGTGCACCGTGTTATGCATTCATAATGCTTCCGAGTTCCCATGACTGATTCCTCTTTATGTGTGTGTGTGTGTGTGTGTGTGTATGACCTGCATATTGACCAGGTCCACCTGTTGCTTTAGCGACTCGTCGCCAGTGTCAACCATTTAACCTCGTGTCTGTCTGTGCTTTATTACAGTCTATTCATCTCTGCCTGTTTTCTCTTGTTCCACAGTCACACACAAACACACACTCAGACAGATATAAGGTGTGAGTGTGTGGGGAGAGCTGCGCTGACTCATCTTTGCACACCTCATCCTTTGCCTTTGCCCATATATGGACTGTCAGGAAGTCCATTTCTCCAGCACCATCCTTTGGATATGTGCAGAGGTCTGTGTGTATGTGTGTGTGTGTGTGTGTGTGTGTGATATTAGCAGCCAATATCTTTTGAGAAACCCATATACTAGATTTGCTGCAAAGTACTGGGTATTTTGTGCATCTTTATCAGGCATTATTTCATATCTCTATTTACACTAAGTCATATTACATTGAGTGACAGTGGCCTATTTGTTGCTATGCACAATTTGTCCTCCTCCATCTACTCCATGCAAAAAAGGACCACCCAAAATGCATCGGTATTTAGCGTATATTAATATTAGCGTATTAGTAGCTGTATCTGTATTTGGATTTAAACCCAAAGTGGGTGTGACTTAATGTAGAAGGTATTTTTTCTTTTCTTTTTTTTCTGTTTTGTTTCTTTTTGTTTACTCTTGGTTTGAGCCCTGGGTTTAACCTATGAAATTTGTTGCTAAAACAGATAAACCAACATGGAGACCAGAGAGCTGCCTATAGGAGAAAAGCAAGCCGTTTTGAAGCTGAGGAAACTGGGAAGATCAGAGCCATCCACAAGCATTGGGCATAGCCATTTTGGAATGTCATGAAAATGAAAGAAACCTCTGGTGTACTAAACAACCAAACATGGAACAGATCAGCAAGGGAAAACAATAGCAGCTGATGACAGAAACATTGTGAAAGCTGTGAAGAAAAAACAAAAAACAACAGTAAGTAACATCACCAACAACCTCCACAGGGCAGGGATGAAGGTATCACAATCCACTGTTTGAAGAAGACCTCCAGAGCAGAAATACAGAGACCATACCACAAGATGCAAACCATCAGTAGTAAGAATCGGAAGGCCAGATTGGAATTCACAAAGAAATACAGAGATGAGCCCCAAAGGTCCTGGAACAAGATTAACCTCTACCAAAGTGATGGAAAGGCCAAAGTGTGGAGAAAGAAAGGATCTGCTCACAATCCAAAACATACAAGCTCATTGGTCAAGCATGGTGGAGGTAGTGTCATGGCTTGGGCTTGCATGGCTGCTTCTGGAATGGTCTCACTAATCTTTATTGATGATGGAACTCATGATGGTAGCAGCAGAATTAATTCAGAAGTCTACAGAAACATTCTGTCTGCCAATTTACAGAGAAATGCATCCAATACAATTGAATTGGAGCAAAACAATGACCTAAAACACACTGCCAACACAACAAAGCACTTCATCAGTGGAAAAAAGTGGAGGGTTTTAGACTGGCCAAGTCAAACACCAGACCTTAACTGAGAATGCATTTCACCTCCTGAAGAGGTGACTGAAGGGAGAAACCCAAAAAAATAGAAAAGAAAAGAAGAAAAGAAGCTGTGGTGCAAGCCTGGAAAAGCATCACAAAAGAAGAATGCAACAGTGTGGTGATGTCAGTGGGTCACCTGCTTGATGCTGTTATTGCAAGCAAGGGATATGCAACCAAATATTAAGTGTTATTTACTTTAAGACTATTCTTTTACTATACTTTTGCTCACCAAAAGATATGCGAACACATCTAGGTGTAAATATCAGGAAATGAAAGCTGAAATTCTGATCTATCATATATCATATTCATCTTTTGATCTCAAACCCAAATGTCTTCAGTGTATAGCAAAAACAAAAGATTTGCCATTCCAATACTTCCGGAGGGGACTGTATACGTAACTCTGTCTATGTATGCGTACTTCATATACAGTATCTTTCTACCATGTTTCAGGTTTCATATTTCCTGCATGGTGTGTGTTTATTATATATGCTGCAGAATTGAAGAAGGCCAATCACACAGATGGAAAAGGAGAAAGACGTGAATTACATTCAACAGGACATTTCCATTTCCATTTATTCATTCAGAAGACACTTTTGCTCAAAGGAACTTTCAAGGCCCAATACTGCAGTAAAGAGAACGTCTTACTTCTGCTTAAAGGTGCATTAAACTAGTCAGTTCATTCAGACAAGCAGAAAATGTGAAATGCCAAGGCAGCTACAACTTGGAACAAAACTTAATTGACAAGAATGTAATGCTGCAAAAGGCCCGCTTTCAAGCACAAATTGGGGCATGTATGAGAAAATGGTTAGCTGTAATGGAATGTAATGGCTTAGGGGAAAGTGGTAATTAGTTGCAGCAGAGATACTGCAGCATTCTCCTCCACCTATGCATTATAAGAGCCGAGTTGCATGTCTGTTATACTTATATAAGTTATGAAACAATATGCCTGAAATAATAATAAAACATTAAATCTTCCAATGTTCAAAAATTTGTTGTTTTAACATTCAGGTTGAAGACAGCATTTTTAGAAAATATCATTTCTGACCATGCAAAATTTACACTGTTTAGGACTGCTGAATATCTCATGGAGGTAAAAAAAATCCCCCAAAACTCTAATTTAAAAAACAAACAAACAGAAAATCTGTGGGACCTACCACAATAACATTTTTACTTTAATTCTTTTGTTATTTTTAATTTGTTGAATTTTACATAGAACTTTATTAAAGATTGAGAACGACAAATAGTCTAGAAAGCTCCAGATGTTTATGTTAATTTATATTTTCTGAAAACTTAAAAAAGAGCTTCAATCACACAATCACGTTAAATCACACAATCACCTACCATTGAGTACTGTCCTACTTCATACTCTGGGTAAGTGAACTGAGAAATGTCTGTGAGCAATGTACTGTACATACTGATCTTATAGTAAAAGGTTCTAGCTCCCATTTGTTCTTAATCCAGATATAACAGAACCATATACAATACTAAGGTCACGAATCCTTAATTACACAGACTCGGGTCTTTGGAACGCTTGCATAATATTTTTCCTTATTTAATTGGAATTTCAGCTCTTTCTTCTTTTCTCTGTGGCATTAATAGTGATTAAACTGTAACAGAAACATAGGAGCATTTGACTAGCAGTGTATGGGATGTGATTGAAGTTTAAAATGACATGTTTGTTGGGTGCCTCTTGTGCCTCTGAACAAGCAGCGTTAATGTTTTTGATCATGTTTCTGAATCAGCCCTATCAATCATTCACTGGCAAAACCCAAGATTACTCCATGCTGCTTTTGCAAATAGAGCTCATGATCAATAAACCCGCTGGCATCTCTGAAAGCCCTGGACAAAAACCCAGCTCCGTCAGGATAAATACACCTCTTAGACTGTGAAGCACTCCATAAAGCAGACAACTATTTGCTACAAAAAATCAATCGCAGAGTGAATTGTGTTTGTAAACAAGTGCTGTGGCTCGAGGTAACAATTTTGGCCTCTTTTTTGCATATGGACACATAATACCACTTTTTCAAATTTTCTCTTAAAGAAGAATTCCACCCTGAACAACTTGCTTATTGATCTTTGTAACTATGATGTGATCTTCAATGGTGTCTAAGATTTATTCCTTTAATGAAATTTTCAATTGACTTTTTTAGTTTAAACCTTTAAACTTCATTTCAACTTTCACTGCCATCTTTGATTAACAGTTTCCTACATTACCCACAATGCTGTTTGCCTACCTGCTGATAGTGTTGCACTGGGATTTAGCCCTCACTTCATATCTACACTGAAGAGAGCGATGCAGCGGCGCTTTAGTCCTTTAATCTGTTCAGTTCTCTCACCTCTTCATCTGTACACTCTGCTCAAATAGATCAGCTTCCAAAACTTCAACTTTCATGCTATTACCACCATCATCGATGCCTTCATGCTCATCATCCTGTAGATAGCTAACTAGCTGAGCCAATTCTCTGCTGTAACTTAGTGCAAATGTGCATTCTGGGACTTTGAGTCCAACGTTTGCTGTCTCCACTAGGTCTATGTTGGATTTTGCATTAATATGATGTTGAAAGTTGCTGGGAAATGGTGAGTGAGAAACAAAGCTATTGCTCCTGTGACAGAACGGCACATAATCACTAACTTCTCAAGGGAATGATAAAAAAAAAGCACCAACAAATTTGCACCAGAATAATGAAACACATCACAAATATTTCACCATTAACATATTTAATGTGTTTCACGGTGGAGTTTTCCTTTACATAATGCTGTTCAAATCCAGTAAAATGATGTGTCTGTCTTATTACAAGCTCTGAGTTAATTGGTGGAATTAATGCCACTGTTATTAGAAAGCTTTTAAATGTTTCACTTTTTGTGTTCCTTTTGTTAAGTTGACGCAGGATATCATAATCAACTAGGAGAGTAACATAAAATAATTTATATACTGAGAGAAATGTAAATGAAATGCAGGTACATTTATTCTTTTGCTTTTTCATGAGTGAATTATAAGTGAAATAGAAGACAATACAATCTGAACCTCTGAGAAATACAGAACTTTCTTAAAGACCCAATATTAATTTATTAATATTTTTTTAATGAAAAACAATCAATTAATTTGTATATAATTTATTTACAGATAAAAGCAACCAGCCCCTTTATTAGTATACCTGCACATTTATGCAGTTATCCAATCAGCCAACCATGCGGCAGCAGCACAATGTATAAAATCATGTGAATACATTTCAAGAGCTTCAGTTAATATTCACTTTAAACATCAGAATGGGGAAAATGTAGTCTCAGTGACATTGACTGTGGCATGGTTGTTGGTACAAGATGGGCTGGTTTGAGTATTTCAGAACTCTCCTAGGATTTTCACACACACAACAGTCTCTAGAGTTTACACAGAATGGTGCAAAAACCAAAAAACTCCAGTGAGGTGGTAGTTCTGAAGGCAGAAATGCCTTGGTGATGAGAGAGATCAGAGGAGAATGGCCAGACTGGTTTGAGCTGAAGGATATAGTAGCTTAAATAACCACTCTTTACAACCGTGGTGAGCAGAAAAGCATCTCAAAACGTAAGGCAGATGGGCTACAACAAAAGAATATCACACTAGATTCTACTGCTCTCAGGCAAGAACAGGAATCTGAGGCTACAGTGGGATCACCAAAACTGGACAGTTGAAGATTGAAAAAATGTCACCTGATCTGATGAATCTCATTTTTACTGTGACATGGAGATCGCAAGGTCAGAAATTTGGTGTCAGCTGCATGAATCCATGGATACATTTGCCTTGTGTCAACAGTTCAGGCTGGTGGAGGTGGTGTAATGGTGTGGGGAATGTTTTCTTGGCACATAATGGGCCCTTTAATACCAATCAATCGTTGTTTGAAAGCCACAACCTGAGTATCTGAGTATTGTTGCTGACCTTTCTGGCCACAATTTACCCCTCTATATACCCTTATAATGGCTAATTCCAGCATGATAATGCCCCATGTCACAAAGCGCAAGTCATCCCAAACTGGTCTGATCCAATACAGCACCTTTGGGATGTGGAACAATGGGAGGTTCACTGCGTGAGTGTGCTGCTGACAAATCGGCAGCAATTACTGTATGATACATCATGTCTGATGAAGAACCGAGGCAGTTCTGAGAGCAAAGCAGGGTCTTAGTATGGTGTTCTTAAAAAAGTGGCTGGTGAGTGTATACTAGCATCTGTATTAATAAAATTTTATCAAATAGTCCCTCAGTATGAGATCTATTGCTAATAAAATATTAGACTTGATTTCCGGAGAACACTGGAAAGAGATTTTTTTCTCCTTGTGTCCTTGGAAACCCCTCAGAAGCACTTACATACCTCCTAACATGACTCATGAGAGGACAATCGGTGAATGGTGGGAGCACTTAGGTGTTCAGCATGAACGACTGCTGCCATGTTCACTCTGCTTCCACTGACTTGCCCCGATGGGAACAGATGCAAGCTGAGATTTCAGAACAAAGGGACAACCATAACCCAGCTCCTGCTGCACTGACCAATTCTGACCATCACCATTTAATTAGACCTCAGAGCACTTTAACAGGAAACATGGGAACACACTGTACATGTGAAAGAAGAAAGCCACTGTGGAGTTATTGATTATTCACAACAATCATTTTGTAATATTCTTACAAAAACGAGCCCAGCAAGCATTCTAGATCATTTTAAAGCACTAAAGTCTTCAGTTCTAACAAAGTTTTTTTATTTTTAATAAATAACCAACGGAAGCATTTACAGTTGCTTCCAGTTAATTGGCTCACAGCTCATTGTCAAACTCTAACAGACTGATTAGCGGACTCATAGGCTAGCTGTCAAGAGAAGCTGCACAAGGTGTGATAGACGAAAATCTCACTAACAAATGGTGCTTCCCTGAGGCACAGTGTGACATCAGTGTCACAGTGTGGGAAGACCTTGTTAATGCTGATGATATTTCAACTTTTTTGCTCAGGTAAATCATTATGTAGTAGCTCTAAACCTCTGACCAACTTCTAGAACAGTGACGGACAAAATGTGCTCGCAGTATGCCTCACATTTCACCTCATTTATCAAGGCGGATATATAAGAATTGTTAGAAAGAAATGTGGTATTCATGAAAATCCACTTCATTCAGACAAATGTTTATACGAAAGCTCCTGAGTTTGTGTAGATTTACATATTAGGAGAGGTACTAATGTGAAACTCGATTGATTGGCTCCATCATTTCATATTCATGACTTGAAAGAAAGTAATTAAAAATAAATACATAAATTAAGACACGTTAGACTAGCCATTCATTTAGAACAAAAGTAATGGCACTCTATAAAAGGAGGAAGAGTTACTCTGTGTCTATAGTATCTGACGCACTGCAGTGGCGGAGCTGCATTATTGGAAAATTAGCACATTTGGAAAATTAGCAGTCACAAAGTTTTGATGTTTTTAATGTTTTGAATTTTCTTTAGATTCTTTGGGACTTTCTACTGCATGAGCTATGACTAAGGTTGCCAGATCTGTACACCCTAATTGACCAGCAGTGTTAAAATGAAGATGAATTTCCCTGAATAGTTCTTTTACAAAGGCTCTAAAATGGTATTGTGTTATAAAAAAATATATAAATAATATTATAAATATTGTAAATTTAATAAACAATGATTGTCTTTAGAACACTGACCAGCTCTAGTAGTTCTAGAACAATTGTAAGAAAGACTGAATTTAGTAGTTCTAGAACACTTGTAACACAAACCGACTCTTGTAGTTCTAGAACACTTGTAAGAAAGACTGTCTTTAGCAGTTCTTGAACACTTGGAACACAGACTGTCTTTAGCAGTTCTAGAACACTTGTAACACAGTCTGACTCTAGTAGTTCTAGAACACCTATAACACAAACCGACTCTTGTAGTACTAGAACAATTGTAAGAAAGACTGAATGTAGTAGTTCTAGAACACTTGGAACACAGACTGAATTTTATTAGTACTAGAACACTTTTAACAAAGTCTGACTCTATTAGTTCTAGAACACTTGTAACACAGACTGACTTTAGTAGTTCTAGAACACTTGTAAGACAGACTAAATTTAGTAGTTCTAGAATACTTGTAACAAAGTCTAACTCTAGTAGTTCTAGAACACATGTAACAGAGTGAATTTAATAATTCTAGAACACTTTTAACACAGTCTGACTCTAGTAGTTCTAGAACACATGTAAGACAGACTGTCTTTAGAAGTACTAGAACACTTGTAACACAGACCAACTCTAGTAGTTCTACACAGTGACTTACTGTAGTCATTCTAGAACACTGCCTGACTGCAGTAGTACTAGAACATATAGATTATACATATACTACAGGTGTACTATAGGAATATTACTCAAATTGTACCCTGTAGTCATTCTAGAACACTGAGTGAATGTAATTAGTCTGATATCTGTGGTCATTCTAGAACACTGCCTGAGTGTAGCGATTCAGGAACACTACCAGACTGCAGTAATTCTAGAAGAATGACCAGTAGTAGTTCTAAAAGACCAGAGAAAAGATCTTTGCACTGGGCACTTCAGTATCAGCATTAATATTATTCTTTCCTTGTTGCTTCAGTACATCATCCATCAGTAAACCTGCCAACATCTGTCCCTTAGTCATCTTTATTTTTACTGCATCCTCAATAACTTTAAAAAGACACCACTTTGAGTCTAAAGTATGAAAATGCAAAAAAAACAGACTGTTTACTTTTGCACAAAGTGCTGAAAATAATTGAACAATTTACAGGAAGTGAGAGCAGTGTAATAGGCTGTTGTATAGAGAGGACAGGTAGAAAAACAGGGGACAAACCACCATGCAGTCATTTAGCACATTAAACCTCCACCCTGAACCACATTAAATATGTTCGTATTGAGCTATTTGTGATATATTCAGTGATTCTGATGCTAATTTGTTTGTCGGTGCTGTATTTGTTGTTATTCCTTTGAGACGTTAGAGGTTGTGTGCTGCTCTGAAGTCACATGAGAACAGTGCTATTGTTAGCGCAGTTATAATGGAGTTTATTAGAAGAAACAATTTAAGTGATCTAAGACATAAGGGATAACACCTAGGGTTTGCCGTTAGCTCCTATAAACAAAAGAGCAAGAGCTTCTTTTCTTCTTGCCATTTAACGTCATATTAATGAAAAATCCAATAGAAGTAGTGGAGACAGCAAACTCTGGACTCAAAGTTCCAGAATTCAATACAGCTAGCTAGTAAGATGGCGGTGGTGTTAGCATGAAAATGGAATGAGGAGATGCGAGAGTTTGAAAGACTATAGGAATAAAGTGCCGCTGCATTGCTTTCTTTAGCGTAGAGATGAAGCGAGGGCTAAATCTGACTACACCACTATCAGCAGGTAGTCAAACGGCATTGTGGGTAATGTAGGAAACTGGTAATCATAGTGAAATTAGACCAACATGTCAATGAATGAAGTTAAAAACCAAAAAAAGGAAACTCATAATCAGATGCCATTGAAGATCACAGGCTAATAAACATTAATATGTTGTTCAGGGTGGATTTTTCCTTTGACAGTGTTTTAGCAAACAAACACAGGTGTACCATGCTAGTGGACAGTAAAAATATCCTTAATCACAGATCTATCTTTAGAGTATCTTCATCGTATAAGCTGACATGGAGAACACATTATCACACCATCACCATAGAATTCGGCCAAGATTTTATTGGGATCTCGTACAGTGTAACAAATACTAATCTTAAAAGACTGCTGAAATCTCGCAGTGTAAAACAGGCTTAAGTCTGAAAGTCATTTTGTGTCTGCCAGTCACTTGGAAATGAAATGAATACAACCAAAGTGCAGGTATTAATTTTGTAGAAGCCTGTTTCTGCCATAGGACAAAATAAAACAAGTCTTAAGCATGAGAAAGCATAAAGTTATGTCTTAGCATTTGCAAAATAATGAGAAAGTTGATCAAAATGAAGACTTATGCTTACCGTGGTAATATGTATGTTTGACATACTAATATATTTCGACATTATAATATATTTATACATATTTCTGTTGTTAGTATTATGGCATCACTGAGAAGGAAAGCTTGACTCTGAAACAATGCACTTGATATTACAGCACAAATAAAGCTCAAATATAGCTTTGGTGGTTAGCCACAGGTCCCACTGGGCTTAATCAAAATGGTGAACACAAACATAAAACAAACAGCACATTACTACACTAACAAATAACACTTGATCTAACAGAACAAAGACATTAGACATCACAATAATGAAGACACTACAGAGGCTCTTTGGTATGCAAATTAGCACTTGCTCACAGAAGCGCAGCAATGCTACAACATACTGCATACTACATGCACAGTACAAAATTGAGTATTTTCATCGCACATTTTTGGCAAATTAATTCATAATCTGAACATAGCAGTCAATGTGTTAGCCATGTTTGCTCAAAAAATAACACCATAATGAGCATTCATAATGCTAGCAATTCTCAGCCTTGAAAAATTGGAATACAGGGAAACTCCACTAAATGCATATGCAATGGCACAAACATGGAAAACAGTGGTAGTGGCTCCATTGATCTTATTATAAGAGTTAGTAGCTTATTGCACCTGGTCATCAACTCTGTTTTAAATGCTAAAATATGACTTTGATGGTACAAAATGTTAACAAATATGAGGGAAAAAACTGACATGAGTGCAGGATAGTTCAGTGAGATGTACACTTTAATCAAGGTCCCAATATTCTGCATTCGAGTTCTATGAAAAGATCATTAGTCAGGCCAAAAAAGGAGAACGTTTTTTTAGACAAGCCGAGGCTTTGATTGCTTTTTGAACTTATATAATTACAACATTACAAACACCTTATTTCAGTGTGCAGAACTCACACAAATTTGAGCCCACATGAAAATAGGTTCACATCATTATCCAGCAATTTGCAAGTGGAATAAGCTTGAAAATTGATATTGCTTATTGGGTTAGCGCCGTTATCTATAACTCTATTTTCAGCATAGATTCAATGATTTTGTTGATTGTGGGCTAAAAGAGAAGATAAAAGCTCGGTTTGCTTCCCTTCCCTGTGCGAACGAGAACTACCATTTGTGCTTCAATGTATAGGGGCATAGTTAGAATTTAAAACTGAAATTGGTAATCGAACCTCATACATAACTACAGAGTTAAGCACTTTTCAGAATCTATGTGAGAATCAAACATTCAGGGCAAAGTTTGCAAAAACAGAGTTGTGTCTCAGTGTCTCACTTATGCATGAATCTTGGACTTCAGGCCATTTTTCTTGTCCTATATTGTAATTCATGTTTTGAGTGTGGAAAGTGGTCGCTCAATGGTTAAGGCTGTTGGTTACTCATCAGAAGGTTGGAGGTTCTAGCCCCAGTACCACCAAACTGCCACTGTTGGGCCCTTGAACAAGGCCCTTTACCCCGTCTGCTCCAGGGATGCTGTCTCATGGCTGACCCTGAGCTCTGACTCCAACTTCCTACCAAGCTGAAATATGCAAAAAATGGAATTTCACTGTAATGTGAGAAATAAAGGCTTTTTCTAAATACACTAAAAATGATGGAATGCTTTTTGAGGCCAATATTAAATACATAAAATTTACATTAATTAATTAATAGTATCACCTCATAAAGGTTCACAAAAGGTTTTTTGCTAGATGGAAGATATTAGAGGAGACAAAATCTGGCAACCTTGGATTTGTGAACTACATGCAGGTGATCTAATTGGTGCACCCAGAAACTCAGTCCATCTCTGAGTATGCTCAACTTTCCCATCATAAATACTGACGGAACTTTTGGTCTTAAGTTGCTGACTTAAATCGCCAACTCTCCCAAAATCATTTATACTTTTGGAGGAAGTTAGCTGCTTTGAAAGTTAACATATGCCACAGTAGAACTTCTGAACACTAGTGCAAGATGCAGAACTTTCTGAGACATGAGTGACTGGTAGGTAGACATGAGTCCTTAGTCTGATTGGCCATATCATTTTGTGTTTGATTTTCTCCGGTTTTGAGAATCTAGAGCACAGCCTTTCTTCTGCCATATATTACAAAAAAAGTGTTCCATCTGTAAGGTAAAATATCTTTAGAAAAACTCTCTCTGATATTTTGTCTATACAGTATCTGGATAAGCATAACCTGCCTAGTCCATGGAAAATGAACTAGGAGCTCTTGGTGACTTATGTGCTAGTAGTAGGTAATATATTTTTGTACCAGGTATAATAGACCCAGTGCTATTTCTGAAGCATAAAAACAATTCGATTTTTGTTCTAGCCGTATTAAATATAATACTATTTCTAACTATTTCTAACTAAAAATATGTCTAAAAATGCTTTTCTATTCTCTAATACATAATCAGTCACATACAAACACACACACACACACTAAGAGCACCATGCCACTTGAGTTTCTGGACTAGAGGTTCAACTTGTACAGAATGACAGAAAATAAGGCTTCCATCAAATCAATGCTTTAAAGCTAGAATCAGAGAATACACTCATCTGTTCAGGTTCACACCCTGCCTCCTTTCCTAATGAGAAGACTGAGAAGAAGAGATGGACAGAAGAGTACACCATTAAATGGGATCTTGGTGTTGTTGTTCTCTTGGTGATAATTGACTCCCATTCTGTGGAGTCTAGAATGCAGCACAATGCTCTTAGCACAAGACGTGCACTTTGATTTATCACTGGGTGCCACTTTCACACCTATCATTGTGTACCATACAGGGCACTTCAGGCTATAAGATGGAGAAAGAAAAATATCTTATTCAACCTAATAAAGATCATTCAATATTTAATAAAGATTGGTTTTGGGCATATTGACAACCATGTTCAGCACATTACAGATTACATACATAGGTTTAGCATCATAAGAAAAACATCATGATTAGTGTGTTAGACATGATTCTGATTACACCATTGAAACATTTGTCTTAACTACTAAATGAACATTTTGTTGCACAACAAAACTCGGTACAGCAGTTAGGGTCATACACTATACGCATATAGTGAGGAGTTATAAGTAGTACCAAAATTGTGCATTATTCTGACTTACACAGACAACATTGTCATTATGTTATCAATTCAATAATCCCAAGATATCAAAATGTGAAAAAAAAGGACACATCCCATGCATGCATTATGATTTCATGACTTTAATTTAGTATCTTGTGGCTTCATTAAGTTGTGCTTTTATGTCACATCATATTACATTTGAAAGAAAAAGAAAACATACTGTTTGCTTCTTCAGTCTGCATTTTCTATCCTTCATTTTCTTTTGGCTTAAACGCAAGCACTAGCTTGCATTTCCCCGTGTAACTTTTGAAATTAAGTTGCTGATTTAATTGCCAGCTCTGAATATGGTCCTTAGTGTCCAGATTTTTCATATTAGTTTGGTCAAGTTAGTCATATTTTAAGAATAAATTTTATAAATTAACAACATCTAAATAGATTTTCAATGAAGTGGTGACTCCAATTATTCATAACCTTTTTAATTCTGTTTCTGGGGGATTTTCTTAAGTCATTTAGTAATGAACCACATATATACATATATTTGCTAAAAGATTATATGTAGAACCCTTAAGGATTGTTCTATCTTGAGAAAATCTTGAGGATTTATCCCTCTGAGAAACTCTTAAGGGTTTAATGTACTACCCTACCACTAAATGGCTTTCTATCTGGGTCCAAACAGAACCCCTTTACAAACCAAAGAACCTTTAACTATGCAAGAAGTACTTAAAAGATCCTTTTTTCTAAGAGTGTGGTGAAATAATCCTTGGTAGCTGCTGGATATCTCTCTAATAGGAGAACTCTCTATTCTGTTACTCACAGATTTAACAGTGTGTTCTGTGAAGAGAAAAAAAAAATTTTCTATTAGGAACCAGACCAGCATATTCTTCAAGAAAGGAAGAGGTGTATCTGATTTATTACTACATTAGTATTGATTCATTTGGCAAAGCTTTTATCCAGAGGAACTTACAGTTAGGACAAGCAGCTCGAGGTTAAGGCTTTTGCTCAAGGGCCACACAGAGCAACCACTGTTTAAGTAGAAATAAAGCAAAGCTTTGGAGGAGGGTGCATAGTGATGGAAGAAGAAACTTCCACAACTATCATCTTCCAAGTTCCAAGACACATAACACACTAATTAAATGAAAATGAAAATCGAATGAACACATTCATTTAATGAGGAATTAAATAAAACACTGACCATGACAAACACTATCCTGCATTGCAGGTCTGTTTGTCCTGAACTGTCTGAAAAACAAACCGAGGCAATTATAGCTTTTCTCAGTCCGGAGGAATCCCACATCGCGTCATGACAGAAAGCGCCTTATTTGTATATGCACTGATATCTAAAGTGCGTCATTCACAGACTGCCACCTCAGGTACTGGCAGCTATTCAGAGCACTGAGATCGTGAACACCAGTGGTTTCTAAACAAATAAACCCAAACTGGGCAATACGGAAGTGCTGAATTTCCTCTGTGGTTTAGGGGCCAGCTCCTATTTATGGCACACAAGTTGCTAGCCATATTTATACACACAAAAAAGTGATAGAGCCAAATACAGTACCTGGAAGATTATTAGAAACAGACAGCATCACCTCAGAAACACAGCTCATAATGGAGTGGTTTATTTGGGCCGCTCAGCGTGGGTCCGTTCACACACACCTTCTGCCACGTTATACTGTATATACACATACAGAAATACACACAGCAAAAAACACAATGTCACAGTCCCTGTCTCTAAGCAGAGAGGCTCTGGCACCCTGTAATAACTCTCACACCTTCAGATAGAGCCATCGCCCCGAGCTAAAGATAAAGGTGTTGTATTGTATTCAGTTGCTTTTAAACTCGAAAGTGTGAATGTAGTTTGCTCTAGCACATGAGCAATATTTGCTTTGTCATCACACATATACAAGTCAACACGACCTGCACACGTACAGAATGATTAGATGAAAGAATGAAGGAGTTAATAAATGGATAAATGAAAGAATGAATGAGTAAGGGAATGTGTGAAGGAATCACTGAAAGGTATGAATGATTGTGTGAATGAATAAATTTGTGACTGAAAAAAAAAATGAATGTGCGAATAAATGAATGCATACATAATTTTTTTTTTTATAAATCTCTTCATATATTTTTTATGTATATATTTTTCTTATATTTAATATTTTTCTTTATAATTTTCTTTATATATATTTTTGTACGTATATATTTTTCTTTATATATATTTTTGTATGTACATATTTTTCTTTATATTTAATATTTTTCTATATTTTCTTATGTTGGAACAGTTGTACAAAGCATTTCACTGCAAGTCGTACTGGTTATGGGTATGCATGTGACAAATAAAATTTGAATTTGAATTGAATTTGAATGAGCAAAAGAATGACCAATGGAAGGAAAAAATGAATGAGTGAATGAATGAATGTGTGAGTGAATGAATGAATGAATGAATGAACAAGTTAAATCACAGAGAAAGAGGAAAAAGGATGCATGAGACAGAATCAGATATTTCAGCTTCCCAGTTCTCAAGGAAATCTCCTTTAGGGCCTGAGATAGAGTCTATTGTAGGTTTTTTTGGTTGACATTAGGTATTCTTGGGTGAGGGCAAAAGTTTGCACCCCTCTCCCCAACTCAAATTCTACAAATTATATTGAATTCCAGAAAAGAAATAAGGGTGTATCCAACAATGCAACAAGACAGCATACCAAAAAATAAGCCAAATTTGAGCTTTGACATAACCCTCCAGTCTCAAGAGCTGGGAATAATATTTGAGGAGCTGGTCTACTTTGGTGGGTTGGGGGGAAGATATTATTTTTATTGAAAAATAAAGCCCAGACAACCCCAGTGCATGGTGACAGAGGAGGAAAAGTAGCAAAATGATTCCTCCACATAGCATCTCCCAGAGCACATACCACATCCATAACTCATTTAAAGAAAATGTAATAAATCCACTAATTTAATGAGGAATTAAATAAAAGACTGAACTTGTTAAACACTCTCCTGTGGTGCCATTCAGTGTGTTCTGGTCTGCCGGAAAAAAATAAACCGTGGCAAACATAGAATTTCTCACTTCAGAAGAATCCCATGTCGTGTTGTGAGAGAAAGCACCTTATTTAAATATGCATTGATATCTGAAGTGCGTCATTAGCAGACTGGCACCTCAGGTACTGCCAGCTATTCAGAGCACTGGAGGTGCTGCCAGCTATTCAGAGTAATGAACAGAGCAGCACTGATGAGCACTATATACTTGCTGTTTGGTTGGAATGCAGCTGACTCCTCCATGTCCACCCTCTATGTCACTGACCTGAGAAAAACAGAAAGCCTGGCCTGATCATTAAAAATTGAATCCAAATGATAGATTTGTCTTTCGAATGATGAAGGTTTATTTTTATAGATAAAAGTCCAATGGAGCATGGAGTATAATCTTACAACTGCAGCCCGGATTTGTTTCAGTGACAGCTTTCTACTATTTTACCATTATACAGCATTGTGTAGCAACCATCTGATGCATTCAACCTTTGGGTAGTTGTGGACATCCAACAATCCTCTCCTCATAAATTATCTTACCTGACTCATTCATGCAGCTTTCTCCTTTACAGCACCAGGAGGATCTGACCATTTCTTTCCATAGAGGTCACTCAGATGCTTGCTAACCCTAACCCTCACTCTTGGCAGATCTTCTCTTGCTCAACAATAGACCCCTGAAACTATTCCAGAATTTATCTGCATGACTTGTTTTCAGTCTCCCCAAATGGTCCCATACCACCCCATTGCTGCGTTCCATCCACTGGCTTCCTGTAGCTGCCAAAAATCACCCCCACTTACCTCAAGGCACTTGTCAAACCCTGGTCTGGACCATATTTTCTTCAAGCCTCTAGCACAGCTTGACTAGACCCACCATTGCTCACGCTACAAGGAAGGCATTCATTAAGACTTCCCCTGGCTGTCCGAACTACTGAATACTGGCTGTGTTCTCAGGACTAACTAGTACTAATTCTTCTCTAACAGTGTTTGATGGTGTTGTTACACACTGATCTAGATGTACTAGCATGAGGATATGTTTTTTATGGAGACTACAAAACATTTCTGGTAGTTGCTCTGGATAAGAATGAGTAGATACATGGATGAAGGAAGGAAAGAATGAGTGAATGGTGGAAGGGAAGCAGGAATGAAAGGAGAGAATAAAGGAAGCCAAGAATGCAGGAAAGAATGAAAAGTTAATGAATGAAAAAATGGAAAAAAGACAATGAGTAAATATGTAATATGTAAATGGAATGCTCTAAATGTAAATGAAAGGCTATGGGAGCTCATACAAATCATTTTTTCATCAACTTTTTAGACCAGTTTTTAACTGACATTTGGCTCTACACTGTTTTTGGTGTTCTACACTATGTTTCTGGGGCTCTACACTATGTTTTTGGTGTTCTACACTATGTTTCTGGGGCTCTACACTATGTTTCTGGTGTTCTACACTATGTTTTTGGTGTTCTACACTATGTTTCTGGGGCTCTACACTATGTTTCTGGTGTTCTACACTATGTTTTTGGTGTTCTACACTATGTTTCTGGGGCTCTACACTATGTTTCTGGGGCTCTACACTATGTTTTTGGTGTTCTACACTATGTTTCTGGGGCTCTACACTATGTTTCTGGTGTTCTACACTATGTTTCTGGGGCTCTACACTATGTTTTTGGTGTTCTACACTATGTTTCTGGTGTTCTACACTATGTTTCTGGGGCTCTACACTATGTTTTTGGTGTTCTACACTATGCAATATGTAAAGTGCTGGGTATACATCTTTAAATCAGGGTTAAATCAGGATTTAAGAGGTACTTCTTTCATACGTGCCAATAATGTGAAACCAGTGTCATTCAATGTATTATAAAAAATTCACAATGGTGATCTCTTAGAAATGTGATTAAAGCAAGCTTTGGATATCTGTTTCCAACCCAAGGGCTTAATTTAACTTACTACGATCATGTGGCAAGACTTTTGTGGCAAGTTTGTCAGTTTTGGCATCTGTAGTATTCATTGATCATCATTATAACATCACCATTATCACCATTATGCCATACTATCATTTACATTTCCAACAAATGATAATGTTGGTTCAGTTCTGCTCACTATTCACTTACATTTTCTTTAACTTCCCTCAATTTTCTGCCCCGCTCACAGGAAAGAACAGTAAACCTCATAAAAAGCGTAAAATGCCACAGTGTTTCAAGGACCATGGTGTCTTGGTGATTAAAGACCTGCCCTCATGACCAAGTCTGGTCAAGCGTGAGGCCTTCTTTGCACTCCAACCATTTACTCTGTGAAGAGGTGTCAAGATATGAAGAGAAAAACAATTCTGTAGCAATGCAATAAAGATTCTATTTTATAGATGAAAACAACATTACTTTCGAACAAATCAATTTCAACCCCAGCACAAACAATAAACTTGACATTTAAAACTTTATAGACAACATTGTATATTTGTCTAAAAAAAACCCTGGAGGGAAATTCTGAACATTTTCAGTCATACATTCACTGAAAATGAAGTAAAAGTGAAATATCCAAAGCTTTCCTTTCGCACATCAGTTGAATAACTCTTTTATTTCTCTCTTCTTCATGTACATCATGCTCTTGTTATTGTTTGTGATGTTGTTTACTTAAGTGTAAATTCCCTGCGTTAAATCAAGCACAGTTTGCTTGGGAGCCCAGACGGCGTGTGACGGAGGCCCGTCGCCGGCCGTGATGCATGTGGTGATTTCACATCAACATGACGAAGCCGAGATTAAATTAGCACCCTGCCAACGCAGAGATGCCACCTCGCTTGTCTGTTCATCGTAACATCCCACACAAACTCTCTCATTCTTTCTATGTCTGTGAGAGGAATGACACATAGTGTGGAAGTAGAGCAGATTGGGATGGATAGTTGAGGACGAGGTGGGACAGGGACCAACAGCGGGTCAGGGAGGATGCAGCAGTGTCATATTAGCCAAGTTCCATCCAAGTGATTTTTTTTTTTAAATGTTTGGCAATGAAGGCACTGGAAACTGGAATAACTAGAAAGCATTTGTTGGTAAGATTTTTTCTGATTGCTCATTGATACATGCCTCAAATAAAACCAATAAAACACCATCTGGAAAAGTTTGACACTAATGTACTGCCAAAATCTTTCTGCCCCTCCGTGTGATTGTGGCCTAGCAGTTGTTCTCTCTAATAACTCCTGTTTCTCCTATAATGCAGTGGTGGTTTGAAGCAGGATGCAAGAATGTAAACACAATGTGCTTTACTGGGGCAAATCATAATTCAATCCCATTGCATGGGATAAAACCCAAGCAAGAAAAAGTTAAACATGGATCATCCGTAATCATAAACAAAAGAAATAGGAAAGAATCTAAACCAGGAAAATGAGGAATTAACATACTTTGACACATGGAAAAGAAGACTTAGACGTAATCACAATAATACACAACAGGGTATAAGTAGACAAATGAATCAGAAATAAACATATAACAGGACAGGGGTGGAGACAGAACTACAACAAAATACAAACACAAGCACGTTGTGTTCACTGGCACTGAGAACCATGATGTAAAAGGGGAAACCATGACATATGGGCTGAACCATACCAAATTCTTATAGGATAGTGTGAGAGATGAAATACACACAATCTGCTATAAACAACATAAAGTTCATATGCCTAATAGAGTTATGCTGCAGAAGAAGGAAGATTTGGGCCCACCCTGGATTAAGGAGCGGATGAGAATCTTTCATAGTTAATTATAGAAAATAATGTGGAATCTATTTGGTCTATTTGATGGGAAACTATAGCACATTACAAGGGCAGTTTCTTATAATTTTATAGACTCACTATCAACTCAGAAACATATTGCAGATTCATAGAATGTAAAAGTAAAAGTACACAAAACAGCACACAGTGTTATCCCAGAACGTATTTGAGTTTCAGTTAATCCCTCAGATGTTCTCAGCTGGTTGTGAATGCCCACAACTGCACCCAGCTAGTTTTTCCCTCTAACATAGTCTCATTTGTGCATAAATGTGATTTTTACGTCAACCATCGTCTTCCTCCTGAACATTAGTTGTTTATGAGGTGACTGAAGGCACATTAGAAGCTCAGAGATCACGACCTGGACAGTGATTATCTTTAAATGAACTCCACCAAATTACATTTAAGTTGCATGATGACATGAGAATCACAGAACAAATTGGAAAGGCAGTTATTAATATGATCCGAGTATTACCTGGTATTGTAGAGAGCAAAAGAAAAAAGGGGAGACAGAGATTATTATTCGCTTTTGTGTCTTTTCAATCACAGGTCGTGTTTTCACGCCTACAATATCATTTCTTTTTCTTCCTCTTTCCATCTCTGCATGACATGGATTGTTTATTAAGATGCCCACATATTTGTTACTAATGTATATTAATGGTTGGATGATTCATTTCTTCATGTGGAAGGTAATGGGGATGGTGAAGCACGATGTTTAATGATCTACTTTAGGTTCACAAATGTAAAATCAAGCGTAGTCCTTTATCTCCCTTATGCATGATGCAGAGATAAATTGAACCCCTGTGAAAACACATGTAAAACTAATAACTTAATAAATAGATCCATTTTGCACCCACAGTCAGATTTACCAAACCTGAAAGTCACACAGGAATGGCAATTGCATATGTGAATTAATACCACCAAAGGGCAGGTACTACCATCTCTGCTCGCTGTAGACAGAATTATACAGTTAACTAAGTTTTAATGAAATGAAAAAAAGAGAAAGGTTGTCAAAATTATGACTCAACGTAATGAAATCCAAAATGGCTATTGAGAGTGATTAGCACACCAGGGTAATTGATGTATAGCTGCCTTGATGTGCAGAAGATAAAGAGGAAGAGATCCACTGGATTACTTGCATCCTAAAGGTACTTGGAATATATGGACTTTTGAAGGGCACCAAGAGTGCCTTCTTGCTCCAATTTAGAGTTTTGGTTTACCATTCAACATGGACTTTACGGGAGGTGCTACCGAAGTGAAATGTTTGATTAATCTATTTAAAAAAGTGTGAAACCCAACCAACATTGCAATTGCTTTAGGTTCTTAGGATATGGCCATTCTCCAACAGTAGATGAGAATGTTCTCCAGATATATGATTACCCATTTGCTCACCATTTCTCTGTATGTCACACTGATGAGTGCTTGAGATATGGAGGGGATGTTAATCAGGCCATAGGGCACTACTAGATATTCATATTGAACTTACATAGTTATGAAGGCAGTATTCTGGTTGTCCCCCTATCAAAAGCAGATCAAATTGTACTCACTTTTGTGTCCAATTTTATGAAGTACTTGGCCTCTTAGATCTGTTCTTGAGCAGCTGGTTCTAATGGCAATGGATAACAATACTTGATTATGATGTGTATTTCTTGATGAAGGAGAAGTTTTCTACAATGGGACATGTGGAGAGATGGATGCAACCACATTTTATGGCCTCAGTGTTATACTCATTCATGACACATGATTCAGGGAAAGACTGTGGATAGGCCTTACTGTGAGGGGGCATGGTACTTGGTAACAAGTCTTTTGTGTAGTCCCAAGATCCTTTAGGTAGCAGATCTGCATTTACATGGACTCTAATAGTATAATTATATCAAAAACCTGACAGTGATATGTATGGCTGCAACCATAAGATCCATACAAATACATACAGTTGAGTGCAAAGGTTTGCATATCATTGGATACCTTGCGTACCATTGGACACCTGCATACCTACATACAGTTAGGTCTAATAGAACTTTTCTTGAACTCGTGAATGTCACGACACAACGTGTCTTAAAAGCCATGTTGGCAGTTCAGACAGTTATATTGGTACTATTAAAAATAATAATAAAAGAATAAATAAAGCTGAAATGAAATCATTATCTAACCTGTTTGCTTTAGTGAATTATCTGCACTGTTTGATTTGATTGGATAGCCCAATAATAAAAGCTACATAGTCTTTAAAGGGTCCTCTCTTTAAATAATATATAGCCTTTATTATTGAATTTGGATCAAACTGGGCTGACTAAATATTATTTTGGTTTCTTGATGAGAGGAAGGACAAAAACAAGCCACTGCCTTGTTTTTATACAATTTGTCGTTGCTTATTAATTTAATCAACGGCACTGAAACAAACAAAGAGACTCTGAAACACAGACACACATCCTCACCTCCAGCTGTGATTCCACTGCATTTATACACTTAATATATTAACTGCTTTGCATCCACTGTTAGAACATGATGGCCATCTAAGATGACCTTGTGCCTCCCTTGTTAGATTATATTGACTGCAGCTCTAGAGACATGGATTAATTCTGCATCAGCACTTTTAAATAAGCTTTTAGCCAGAGCATCAATAAACCCAAATCACGCATTAACTGAGAGCTGCACACTTGTATTTGCAACGTCAGCAGATGAGGACCGCTGTAAAAGTCGGATTATTAATATAAATTTTCTTCAGTCAGGATCTAATTCTAGCCTCTCTGACGTAAACCTGAAGGGGTTTATCCTTAGCCCAACCCAAACAGAGAGCCTGGACTTGTGTTTGGTTAATAGGCACTAATGATGGACGACTATGCTCAGGCTGGAAGCAAGCTTTTACGGAGATGCTGACTCAGACACAGCTAACCACGGCTTTCTGACAATCAGGTGCTAACTGTTCATAATGTGCATGTTGATCTCAATGCAGCGTCAGAGCATTGAGCGAATGAAGACACACTGACTCATGAATAGCCGTCATACCTTTCCTGTTAGTTTCACTGTAGTTAATGAATAAGATTCTCTAAAATAAATAACTGAACAATAATAATAATAATAATAATAATAATAATATAATAATATAAGTAATATATACTTTAATGGGATTAATATTGAGAGAGCAGGACAATTTGGCATGTGCTAAAGAAACTTTTTGGAGTTAATGTAGTTTATGATCCTTCTGGATTGGGTCAGCGGCTGCAATGTCATTGTCACTGTACTGATTCAACCTACTTTTTGTTAAATCTGCACAATGCTACTATTTGCATTTCTGGTAGATGCTAAACTGTATTTCATTGCAGAGTACCTGTACTGTGCAATGACAATAAAGTTGTATCTATCTATCTATCTATCTATCTATCTGATCTGTGGTAAAGCAGGAGATTAGTTTTTGGACACAGCTCTCTGTTTATTGGCCAATCTACATCTCTATCCTTACCATTGGTCACAAGCTGTGGGTAGTGACTCAAAGAATGTGGTTTTGCATGCAGGCAGTGAGAATGAGGTTCCTCCGCAGGGTATCTGGGCTTACTCTCAGTGATTTCAACAATCTGTGAGAGGCTTGGAGTAGAGCCATTGCTTCTGCACTTGAGACTTGAGGTCCAGGATGCCCCCTGGTCGGATCCTGCTAGAGCTGCTTCACGAGTGTCCCATTGGATGGAGACCCTGGGGAAGACCCAGGACATCCTGGAGAGATTATATCTCACTGTTGGCTTGGAAATATCTGGGATTCCCCAGGATGACCTGGTATCTGTGGTCAGAAATAGAGTCTGGACTGATGAAGATCTGCCAGATCTGCATGACGTCTGTATTCAGTATTGTAGAGAGAAGGCAAGGGGGCAAGGACTCTAGTCATCCAGACCACAGCCTATTCTCACTAGTGCGCTCAGACAAATGCTACAGCAGCATGAGAACCTATATGGAGCTTTTCAGTAGGAGCTACTTTCCAATCAGCAATCAGGGTTTTGAATAGGATTTCTGATCAGGCATAATTACTTTTATCTCCATTTCATGCACACACACTCACTCATCTAGTTTCCCCTATGAGGACCTGAACTATTCTAACATATTATTTATTCCAACAATACATTCATCACACACATTATGTAGCGCTTATATCAAATGCACTTGCATATTGTAATTTGTATTATGTGCAAAGATATTTACTGTTTTTTTCCATACACTGTAATGTACTGTACTGTTGTGGCCTTGTAAGAATTATACACTGTATAACTCTTTGCATGTGACAAATAAAGTGGGGATAGGGGTAAGGATTTTGTTTTGGAGTTTTACCCAAAGGTTTTATCTCTTTTATTTTCTCTTAATCTGGTCATTTACACATTTCAACCTGTTAGCCAGCTCTCCCCTATCACAAAGCAGCTACAAACCAGGAAGGGTGAAGGCTAACATGTACTTCCTCTGAGGCATGTGAAGCCAGCCACCACATCCTTTCGAACTACTGTTCATGCTATATCCCAGGGAAGCTGAACACCTGAAGGAAGGCTCTGCATACATGAATGCTCTGATTGACAGGGAAGAGATTACTGCCATGCCTCCCACCCAGAGATCATGGCCTATTTGCTTTCTTGGAGTCCTTGCCATGGATCCTTGGGATTTGAACTTGTGATCTCCCAATGATGATGGGAGCAGAATGAAATTGCCCTCACTCATTTGATTATTTGCCATTTTTCTTATGACTTTAGGTTCCAATGCTTACTGAATGGATTTAATTGGATCTGTTACGTGTAGAAAAGTTTAGAGTGAATAAGTTATGAAAATGTTTTGAAATACCTTTTCAAAAGTTGCTGAGACTTCTTTACTACTAACGTACCCAGGTCTGCTGCTTTGCTGAATAAGCCCTAGATTACAATGCATTAACCTTTACTATCAGTCAACTGGCATGAAGACTCTCACATGGTAAGCCCTCATTTCTCAGCTCCTCTGACCCTCCACCCTCCATAACCTGCCCCCTGCAAACCTGCATTATACAGTATTATACAGGCTCATTGTTCCCCTGACGTTCAGCTAACATTTGACCTCCTCTGCTCAAGGCCTTGCTGCCACAGTGAAGAATTTCCCTTCATGTCTGTTATTTCCAGTGTCATAATGTCGCTGGCCTCTGCACTTGTTTATCTTACTGTCAGCATCATGTCCACAATTTTTTCTCCTCTCTTACTCTTTTATTATTTTATTCATCCAGCTTTTTAATTTCACTCGCATTTCTTGATCATGGACACTGCAAGCAACTCACTGTTAGGCTCCTGTTTTCCTTAGGCTCATGTTTTCCTGGTTATCCTTGGCAGTGCCCCTGATCAAAGTCTTGTGTTTTGGGTTTTATCTTCTTCAAATCAATGTATACTATAAGGCCAAACCTATGTGGACCATCACACCCTTACATGGTTCTTCGCCAATCTGTTCCCACAAAGTTAAAAGCACGCAATTGTATCTAATGTCTGTGTCTGCTGTAGGATTACAATTTCCCCTCACTGGAACTAAGAGGCCCAAACCTGTTCCAGCATGACAGTGGCCCAGTGCACAAAGCGAGCGCCATGAAGACATGGTTTGCCAAGTTTGGAGTGGAAGAACTCAAGTGGCCTGCTCCGAGCCCTGATGCCAACCCTACAGAACACCTTCGAGTTAATTGGTATGCCAACTGCACACCAGGTCTTCTTGACCAGCACTAATTGCAACCTCTTCACATCCTCACTCATGCTCTTGTGGCTGCATGGGCAAATCCCCATAGCCACATTCCAAAATGTAGTGGAAAGCCTTCCCAGAAAAATGGAGGCCGTTTTAGCAGCAAAGCGGGACTAAATCTGGAATGGGATGTTCAACAAGCACATATGAACGTGAGGGTCAGGTATCCACAAACCTTTGGCCATAAAGTGTATATATACTCCTTTGCTTGTTCTAGGTCAGTGAAGTTCCACATTTGTCAAAGCTTCTGAGGTGTACTTCTTATTTATCGAGTTCCTTGTTTCTGTGTGGTTGTTTTTTCTGAATATTGTACCTACTTTTTTTTTCCAGAGTCCTAGGTTCCAGGAATGATTAAGTCTTCCTTTAAGCAGTCCCGGTTTTGACCACATTGGCATATCTTTCCCTTTTTTTTTTTTTTACTATGACAGTGACTCATTAAAAAAGTACTTTATATATATGTAAACCTAGAGGCATCTGGCTCAAGTTTAATCAATCCTCTGATACAATCATTTCCCAGGCTGTGGTTTACTTAAAAGCCATCCCATTTAATTGTCACTTTATAAAATATCCTCTCTACATTCCTCAAAGGTGACTGCAATGCATTAAAGGCAACAACAAGCAATGAACCAAACATGTTCTTAGCAATGCATATTGAAGGATAATTCACTGCTACCCCACTCCAAGAAACAGTGGTGCAAATGGGGAGGACCAGAATGTTTGAATGTTATGATTTGACTTGCTAGTTTGTATTTGCTTGCCATGTTACCTTTTGCTCAGTAGGTTAGCTTTTTCCTCCCCAAACACAACTAATTGCAAATAATATCAACATGTTTTGCGATAATTACCAAAAAGTCCAAAAAATTTGCCAATCAGTCCCAGTAGGATTTCTTCATCAACATCTGAATATCTCTGATATCATACAAAAGTTGTGTTTAACAAGCTGTTTGGTTAAAAAGTCCAGCTACATATCTGAGAAGTGACTGGAACAGGTGACTCAGAATCAAGTAAACAAAGCCCTGTAATTTAAAAGCCATAAATCAGGACAACCTTATGTAAGAACCTCAGCATCCCCTGTTTTATAAAGGAGGTAATGACAGAGAGGGCATGTGATGTCATGATGCAGCCTTCTTCCTACAGAAACCCTAAAGATGGCCACGGATTAGAATAGGTAAGGTCGCTGTGCAAAGGCACCACTACACTGATTTGACGACATCAGGAGGGCTTTGTTGTGCCTTCACATGTGTGTTTGCTAAAGGCTTTGAAATCCAACAAAATCCATCGCAAATTTGTGAATAAAAGAGAGGAATAATTTATCCTTATGCTTCTTGATAAAGTGCCAGACCTCAGGCCACAAATACTCTTTTGGTGTTTCTCCACTAGACAAGAAGAAACATCCTGTACTGAACAACTGAGTCACCCATTTCTTATTAAAAAACATCAACATTTTAACTGAGGAAGTGAAAGTTCTCAGTTGTCACAGGGTTGCAAAGTACATCACGTTTATATATATATATATATATATATATATATATATATATATATATATATATATATATATTAATATCTAATTAAAAGGTAACAACGATTTGTTTGGATAGTCTGCTTTAGACACTCTACAACCTATTTATAGACTAATCTTCCATTTAATCACTAGATCTGTATACATTCCCCATCTACTTTGCTAGAAACACTTGTATACCTGCTCATTTCTGCAGTTATCCCATCAGCCAATCATGTGGCAGCAGCACAATGCATAAAATCATGCACATACAGGTCAAAAGCTTCAGTTCATGTTTACGGCAAACATCAGAATGGGTAAAAAGTGGTCTCTGTGACTTTAACCGTAGCATAGTTACTGGTGCTAGATGTGCAGGAAGTGTATAGTAACTCATATAACCACTCTTTACAACAGTGGTGAGCATAAAAGCATCTCAGAACACACAACACATCATACCTGGAGGTGGATGGGCTACAACAGCAGAAGACCACATCAAGTTCCACTCCTGTCAGCCAAGAACAGGAATCTGAGGCTATCATGGGCACAGAATCGCCCAAACTGGACAGTGGATTAGCCTCAGATTCTTGTCTTGGCTGACAGAACTGGAACCTGATGTGTTCTTCTTCTGTTGTACCCCATCTACCTCCACATGTTGTGTATTCTGAGATACTTTTCTGCTCACCATGGTTTTAAAGAGTGTTTATTTAAGTTACTGTATCCTTCTTGTCATCTCTCTCATCAACAAGGTGTTTCTACCCACAGAATTGTCACTTGCTGGATGTTTTTTGTTTTTCACACCATTCTGTGTAAACTCTAGAGACTGTTGTGTGTGAAAATCCCAGGAGATCAGCAGTTTCTGAAATACTCAAATCAGCTCATCTGGCAACACCAGCCATACTATGGTCAAAGTCAGCTGATAGGAACATTAACTGAAGCTCTTGACGTGTGATTTTATGCATTGCGCTCCTGCCACATGATTGGCTGATTGGCCTTTGCAGTGAACTGACGTATGCTGTGGATATTTCAAGTTTGCAGGTGAGTTGAGTTAATAATCAGGAGACTGCACTTGACTGAAGAAGTCCATGACCTGATATGCTGAGGATCTTGGGAAACCAGGGGTCACGTTTTCGACATCTGGCAGCACCCAGCACATCTTGCCCTGGGTTACTGTAACACAAGATCAATTTATCAAAGCACTTATTTAATATAAGTGAGGAAATAATAGGGCATGCTTTTATGAGGAAATAAGAAACTTCATTTAAACTTAATTTAAACAAGTTTCTAAATATTTGTTTCAGTTATGGAGCATGAATATGATCAATTCCCATAGTATTAATGTCATACAAATACTGTATGTTGCTAACAACAAGGATTTTTAGCAACATATTTGTTCCACAAGGATGGTGGAACTGATGTGAAAAAAGATTGTTGAATTAAAAATGAACTAAAATGAGTGTGGCACAGAGGGAAATCTTGCTGTGTTACAATGGGTTTGCTCCTCAGCTTGGGTGACCAGACAGGCTTTGATTTTATGAGTGGTGTTTGGTGTGTGTATATGTGTCAAGGTGAGCAGTGATTGGTGATTAAGTCCAGCCCCGCATCTCAATTCGCCTACTTATACTATACAATAAAAGTATGTACTCTTTTTTTTTTGAAGAAAAAGTACATTCTTTTGAGTCTGTTACAAAAGAGTATGCAAGTACTGGGACATACAAACACGTCATGTAACGGAAAAGAAAACTCAACTAAAACAAAAACTCGACTAAAACTAAAACAAACTCCTTGTTGCATTTCAGCTTTTCTTCATTCATTATTCCTTATATAATTGATGCTATACAATTTAATTTACCATTCCCTTGATTTATTTTTTTACATTTCATTTGCGCCTCTCTAAAATCCTTGAATTTGGCGAAGCAAACCATCACAAAACTCCTCCTCCCTTGTGCAAGGAGTTGTGAGCAATGTTAACTGAGAAAGTGTTAATGTATAAACATTTCAAAAATCTACCAGAAATAGTAGACCATCCAGGTACCTCTGGGATACTTATTTCAATATACTACGATTTGGAACACACTAATTCTATTCTCGGATACTATTTAGGACGGATAGTAGGCGAATTGAGACGCAGCACAGGTGTGTGTAGTCAGTAGTCGGGCGACTGTTCACATGACAATAAGTGTTCATGGCGGCCATTTTTGTAGGCTGTGAGGTGGGTTGGGAACTGGAGTTTGAGTCGGCCATGTTTGTAGTTCAGGGAGCAGTCTAGGAGTTGGTGTTCCTCACCAGTTCCAGCTCAGACATGAGAGTTACTATAGAAATGAATCCATATTCGAACAAGTGTGTTGATATAAACTTGTGATTTGTCTTGTAGCCAGAACTACTGTCAGTGCTGCTGTTATAGACAATTAATCAACACCTTTTGACCAAACAGAACTGAGAGTTCAACAGCTCTGTGGTATAACACACTTTCCAGTGCTACAGAATGCATCTGACACATCATGGTGCCAACAATAACTTATTTATACTTTTCCCAATTATGTGTTTTCACCTTGGAGTTAGACAAATAACAGCCTGAAGAAAAAGATAAGACATTTGACCCCTGCTTTCTGCTTTAAAGGAAGTGGCCTTGTTTGCTAAATCCATATACTGAGAATTAAGTGTGTGGAATAGTTTTATACACCAAAGAACAGAAAAGTGAAAGCCATGAATGGGTGACTAATTTCAGAGAGAGAGAGAGAGAGAGAGAGAGAGAGAGAGAGAGAGAGCATTTCAATTTAATCCAAAAACAGAAATATGTATGACTGCCCAGACTTGCCTACATGATCACACATATACACACACACACACACACACACACTATTCATGGGGAATTCCACATAAAGACATCCGGTTTCTCTTTCTGTCTCAGTGCCAAAGTGGTTCATTCATGATTTATCCCTCCACCTCTTTGTCTCCTTCTCTCTGCCTTTCTCCTCCTCCTTCTCCTCCTCCTCCGTGTGTGGGTTTCTGATCAGCTGAGTGTGAGATCACAGACCTGCGCTAACTATATTTGTGCGAGGGAAGGATTTCCCTACTCCCACACACACACACACACACACACACACACACCCACACACACACATACACACATAAGGGGTTTTATGATTGAAGATTTTTAAACCTGTTTTATTTGATTTAAAGGTGTGTGTGTGTGTGAATGAACTTTTCAATCTATCAAACCCTTTCCTCTTTTTTATACATCCTTCCATCCATCCATCCATCCATTAATTAATTAATTAATTAATTAATTAATTTATTTATATTTTTACCCAATCATTAATGTATTTATTTGCACACACACACACACACACACACACATTAAAGTAATATGGAGACGAAGTGACAGACCTTATACTGGATATTAGAAAAGAAATGCAATTAAAACAAATGTGTAATGGAAGTTGATTAGTTAGACACACTTGAATCATTTCAGAAAACTTCACACACTTGTGACAAGCTTGTTATTTAAATTATTCATACGTGTCTGTGACAAAAGAAAGAGAGAGGAAGGTGTGTGTGTGTATGTGATGGAGAGAGACAATAGAAGTAAATGAGGAAAAGAGCCAAAAATCAAGAGAATATATTTGTGTGTATTTTACTGAATATGAGAATGTGTCACTTCCTCAAACAAAAGAAGAGCGTATGGGTGTGTGTGTGTGTGTGGGAAACACAACACCTTTCACACCTGGCTGTTTTGTGCATCTTGTATCTGGATCATGTGTCTTAGAAATGAGATTTTACGCATTCAGGTTATTATCTGTTGTGTTACTCCAACACCTTTCTGTGATTCCAGCGTGCTAAACCCTGGCTCAGTCAATTGCCTTCACCTCTTTCTCATTTACTCAGCATATATAACCTCTAGCGCTTCCTTTTAAATCATTCCTTTGTTATAGTCGGCATTTCCAATTCTTATCTCTAGTGTGTTTAATTCTTTCATTATTGACTCTAGGCCTGTTTCTACAATTTTGGATGTTCATAGTAGCCTGTTATTGCTTTTTTCTTTATTCATTGCCTGTTTATTGTTTATGCCTCTGGTCTGTGGACTGAGTTTAAAACTTTAATAAACACACTCAGTGAATGCACTTTTTACATGGTGTGACATTAGAAGAGCTATTAGTGGGAGATGGCAATGAGTATAGTGGGATAAAAAAGATAAAAAAAGTATAGATTAGAGAACAGATGGAAAGGAAAGAGAGAAAGATTATTATGGAAGGAGAATAAGTGAGCAGTGGCAACAGTGAAGCCTTTTTGCTTAGTATTAATGTGTTAATTAATAACTCATTAATCACATATTAATAATCACACAATTAGTAATAATTGCATTATTGATATATAATTAGTAAGGAGTGATACCCAATGGGACACTTTGTTATAGGGAAAAAAAAAACAAACAGAGTGGTGAAGCGGAGCTGCTGTTACTACACTGTTACTACAACAAGTGTTTTATTCCTCTTATAACACAGCAATTTGCCAAAGCTAAAAATTATAATTCCACCACTAGGTGTTGAAGGCTTTATGATTTCCATGCTTTATGTTTTCCGTGATAGCGTGATATCTCAAGAATGAGTGAGTTAAAGTTTGTAGGATTTATATGGAGTTATTAATGTGTCCAGCAGATGAACTGAGTAGATTTTGGAATGGTGAAACTATATCAAGGTCACAGCAAGGTCAAATGTCTGAAATAGTTTTTCCTCTATAGCTTCTTTCCTGTTTGAAATATATTTTAAGGGTATTTCAGGCTTTCAAATGAGTAACAAGAAGGACTTGACATGTTGGGCAGCAGAGGCCTCCCTATTGATGCTGTTGCCTTTGAGTTCTACTTTTTTATTTATAAATCTGGTTATACCTAATATTGTGGAACATCTGCAAATCAAGTTAATACCTGTTATCAGTTGTTATAGCAGCTATAAACAGTATAGCGAAAAACCTCTCTTTTTTCTCAAGAAACTAGAAAGTGGAACGTCCTGAAGACTTTTCCATGTTGGAAAAGTTACAAATCTTTACCATATCAACAATTACACGCATTTCTAATCCATTTATGTGTAACATCTACCATACAAATGATGATAACAAATAAGAAAAAGCAGAGCTGAAAGTCCTGTCAGAGATGCTGTTATAGAAAATGAATCAACAGCTTTGGATTGAGACTTCAACACCACTGTGGTATAAATAAGAATCATTTCGGGATGTTATTATTCAAATCCTAACCCCGCAGGAGACTAAAACTAAACTAGCCTATAAATCTCAATTAAATCGACATTAAACTTTCATAAACTAAATTCAATTCAGTGACTCACAACTCACGCGCTGTTTTTCTAGCATGATCCCAAATCTAGTATAGTGGACAGCCCCCTCACACACATGCATACACACACTAACACACCATCAGACATAATATGCACGCCCACCCCTACACACTACACATCATTTACAGGAGCTGTGAAGTGCTCCTTGGTGTCTAATAATATCTTCACACTGATTAACACTATTTTTGGAGCGGTTACACACGCCACTTGTTTCCCACACTGATGGACAAATGAAAATAACGCAATGTGACATCAGAGTCACCGCTAAATATCTCATCTCATTCTCTCTCACATTATATGTGTCTCTCATTCAGTGTCCCTGCTGCATCCCAGATGTGTGAACAGATTTTTTTGTGTGTGTGAATAAGGACTTGAAGGACTGATAAGCAGTGGTTTTTAATAGACATACATAATAGGGCATTCACACATTATTATTTTTTGGCTGGACTCATGGCTGGAGAGAGGAAAAATCCCGTCTCAGTCTGAAAGCAGCTGTTGCTGAGTTGAGGCAGAAAAATAAAGTAAAAATAAAATGTGGTGACGTTTCCGAACAGCAGGGACGCTTCCTAGAACACTCGATGAAAAAAAAAAAAAAAACAACTGATAATAAGCAAAGGGGTGATGAAGTGGATGTGAAAAAAAAGGAAATGAAGGATGAAACAGTTTTTCCATTGCCTGTTGTGTAAGACATTTTGCATCTCAAGCCTTTGTACAAATACTAATAATGATGTAGTGATGCTATTTTGTGTGTGTGAGTGAGAGGGAGGGAGAGAGAGAGAGAGAGAGGTAGGAAGAAGGGATGGATTGAAATATGATATGGAGGGAGAACAAGAGAAGAGTAGATGGTTTGATCTTTTCTGTAGTCTCAGTGTTCCAGCGCCTTCTTTCTGCCTCCCACCTCCTGACGGTCACATTCATGATCAACATCACACACATACACACATACTGCTCAGCAGTAGCGATGACACATACATTAATCTTCACAGCATTGACAAACACACACACACACACACACACAGTGTTCCTTATGATGACATTCTTTTTCCAAGAATCTGTTTCTTGGAGCTCAAATGTCACTTTGTGGAAAATTGTTAGAAAGCAGCTTCAGGCCTTCCTGTCTTTCTCAGAGTGAATTTATTCTCATTATAGGATAACAGGATAAAGCGCTCACTGGAGATGAATAGATGAATAAATGAATGAATATCACAGGTAGGTACAAACAAAAATAATATCAGTGTGAGCAGGTTAAAAAAAAGGAAATTCCAGTGCAAATCTCTATTTGAGACCAGTTATGAACTGAAGTGATGTAGCTGAGGTTGAGGAACTGTCAAAGCCAGAATACACACACCATGCTGACACTGCTGACATTTCTACATCTAGACTTTTTTCAGTGTTTTCCAGGATTTCCAGGTGGATAATGCTAAGCTTTATATTTAAAAACCATTTAAAAATACCTTCTGGATTAGGCCATGCTCACCTTAGGTTTAAATCCAAATACAGGTCGAGATATTTGGAGCACTAAACAGAGACAGATACAGAGATTAGCACTGCATTACACCCCTAGTTTACACGCATTGCAGGTTACTACATTTCTGATCAGGTGAAGAGTCATTTAGTGTCCACATTACTGTAACAACTATAACTGTAACAATGAGAAACATATCAGTAGCAAATAGCTAACATTAGGGCAAGGCATTAGCTGCGTTTTCGATCACCTCTCTTCTCCCATCAGGAGGGAAGTACAGAACTGTTAGCACTTAGACCATGAGATTCAGGGACATTTTCTCTCCCAAGCCATCAGGCAGCTCAGTGACCTCATCAGGAAGAAAAAAGTCTACTGACATATTAACACTGCACACACCACTTTCTACGTTGCACATGCTATTCTACTTTGCCTCTTAACTTCTACAATGTTCATCTTCTGTGTATGCTGTATGAAAGAATGTAATTGTACTTCCTGTACACATGATAATAAACAGCTTTTAAGAAGAAGGAGCCTTTATTTGTCACATATATGTTATAGCACAGAGAAATTCTTTTCTTCAGCTTGTCAGGAAGCTGGGGTTAGACCGCAGGGTCACACATGAAACCCCCTGGAGAGGGTTAAGGGCCCAGCTCAAGGGCCCAACAGTGGCAGCTTGGCAGTGCTGAGGTTTGAACACCCAACCTGCTTATCCTTAACCTAGACTTTACCATTGTGCCTGCCCCTTATTTTGTATGAAATTGTACAAAGAGAGTTGAAGGAAGGTTTGGTTTCCTATGAATGAGCTTCAAAAGTCAGACCATTTTGGATGCTGATCTCAGAAAAATGTACATTAAAAGTATTCATTAAACAAAAACTGTGAAATATTATTGTCTTGAAATGTTAGCTGGATGTTCCTCATCCCACCCCACCCCCCAGCCAACCTTACACTTATTTCTAAACCTTTTAAAACATGTAATATTTACTTTCCAGTTCTGTCTATGATTAGAGTTTTCACAAATGAAGTCATGATGCAAATGCACATATATGGAATGTACGCAGATAACTCAGATACCACCCACAGTTTCACAAGACTTACCTTGTTTTCACCACTTTCACTGAGTACAGTGCCATTAGAAACACAAAAAAAACGCCAACACACGACACACCGTTCACGACTCATGACTTGTGTTAAACAAAGATGCTGTGGATCATTCATAATTTTGTTTCTAGAATTAGCTCCATGACTTGTTTACGTTGCCAAGGAGACACCACTGTGTGTCAGAATGTGATCTGACACGCCCACACAGTCATGATCAGGAGTAATGAGAAGGATATATTACTTGACTGTACCATTGAAAGAGGTTAATTTTTGTATTGTTGGTTAGATTAGCTACTGCACAAAACGTCTCTGACTGAAACCTTGCACTGTAGAAGCATTTAGACAGAAACTGACATCTAAAGTTTATGCAATCTTTCAATTTGGGTGCAAAAGTTGCCCAAGTGTAATCATGTCTAAGACATGAGGTAAGTTGCGACTGTGTGAATGTGGGCTGCCTCTGGGCTGTCACTTATGTGGTATGTGGCTTTATCTCTCTGATGAAACACCAGCACTCGTGTTCCTCCAACAGTCAACGACTCAGTGACACTGTGGTTGCATTTGCACACAGGTCTAGCCCAGAATCCAGCTTTCATAGCTAAAGGTTAATAAGTCCTTAAGACATGGTTATAACCAGCTATGAAGATACTGAGGTCCAGACCTTGGAAAGCTTTTTTAATCATGCAACTTATCTCCAGTTGGCAAAGTCAGTATGGAATCAGCAATGTCCTGATGTTCAGCTACGCTACTAGACTTTCTACAGCAACACAAAAATCACCACTCTTTACAACTGTGCTGAGCAGAAAAGCATCTGAGAAAGCACAAAATGCCAAACCTTGAGGTCAATGGGCTACACTAACAAAAGACCACATCGGGTTCTACTCCTGTTAGCCAAGGACAGGACACACAATACATTGAACCTCGAGTTGGATGGGCTGTAGTTGGCAAATTGACCAAAACAGACAGGTGAAGATTGGAAAAAGACCAGGTGATATTTTTCCAAACTTCAACTGTCCATTTTTGGTTAACATGTGCCCAGTGCAGCCCATCTGCCTCAGGGTTCAAAGTATTGTGTGTACTGAGATGCTTTTCTTCTCACCACAGTTGTTAAAGAGTGGTTATATGAGTTGGTGTAGCCTTCCAGCCAGCTTGAACTAGCGTACTCGTCTGGGCTCTCTCTCCTTTGTAAGTTGTTTCCACCTGCATCACTGAATACTGTTTGTTTTTCGCACAATTCTGTGTAAAATCTAGAGATTGGTTTCAAAGCAGCCCATTTGGCACCAACAACCATGCCACAGTCAAAATCACAGAGATTGCTTTTTTAAACGCGTTAATCCAATTTCTATTATGTGATGAAATCTGTTAGAGTTTTTTAATAGATTGTTTTTTGGTTTTTGACAATCCTGGGATTTGAACCTACACCCTTACTATTGCTGGCTTTGAAGCTTCAAAACAGAGTCACCAATGGCCCTCTAAAGAAAATCTGAAATAACACATAGTTTGGAGAGTTACAGAGATGAAGGACAATTTGGGAGGCAGAACACTCAAGCATGATTTGGTCTCTGATGCTAATTTGCTGCTTATGATATTCATTCTGCTGTTGTTCAGCCTTACAGCAGCCGGATGATGTCTCTCTCTCGACATAAGGTAGTAGGCGGAGAAGGCACCATGTCTTTCCCTCTATTGCTCTGTGAGAAATTTGATAAACACAGATCTGGAGTTTTCAGATCTCCATTTTTTTTTAGAAGTTCACAGATCAATACAGCATCGTGGTCATTAGTCAGTCTGGCATTAATCCACGGAGCTAAACGTGGAAGTGCGTAGGCATTCAAAACTGGCAACTTGGGTCAGAAGTCACATGCAGCAGAAAAAATATTCTTGGCCACCATTACTGCTGTACAAATATTTCTGTCATTTTACTTTATCTATCCAGACGATGCAAGTCAAACTCAAATCTCATTAATATAAACCAAATATGGGGTAATATTTGATATGATTTGATTTGATATGCTGTGGTTAGGCTAGCTGGATGTTCTCAATATTAATACATGCATAATGTGGTTAAAAAGTTTTGTCTTGAATCTGTTTCTATGGTTTTATTGCTCAGACAGGTCAGCTAAGTCAATGGTGAGTATATTGTGGCCTAATTTCAACATTTAAACAGACGTATTTAAGGTTTTAAGCATTGGGAATTGGATTTTTGATTTTTTGTTTTTAGGAAAAAGTGATCAGCTTGTAAGTTCTGGTCCATATCACGCCTAAAGTCTCGATGGCCAGATTCTAATGTGCTCATTCAGTGGAGCTCTGTGGGCCAGCTTAAAGTGTGAGGAGTGGGTGGTTTTAATTCAATCATAAGAAACATGATGGGAAACCCTAGAAACAGCATTTTCTTTTTCATAAGCAAAATGGATCAAATTGGATGGAAAATGTCATTTAAAGGAGCAGTGTGTAATATTTAGAGCCCTCATGTGTATGATCGGTTATAAAGTGTAAGGCCTGGGTTTGTGACAAGATTATATTTGCATGGAATCCAACCACATGGTTCGAATTTATAAAGATTTCTCATGGGATCAGGGTTAAACCCCCCCTGTATTTCAACAACAACAACAACATTAATAGTAATAAAAATAATAATAATAATAATAATAATAACAATAATATGGTTTATTTATATAATGCCTTTCTCAAACCCAAGGTCGCTTTACATAAGGATGGCAATAAACAAAAATTTAAAGAATCAGAAAAAAAATCACAGGATATTTAACACAACAGAGTGAAGGTTGAAGTGATGGAAAGTATTGTGTGAAAGTGGCTGGAGCTACTCACTTACAGGGAGATAGCACTAATTTTATCATTTTTGAGATTATATGATTGTTCATGATCACTACAAATTGCACCTATAAGGTTTCTGACCTATATATACAGTACTGTGCAAAAGTCTTAGGCACATACAAAGAAATGCTGTAGAGCAAAGATGCCTTCGAAAATAATGAAACTAAATGTTTCTACATTAAAAAAATACTATGAAGAGCAGTAAACAGTAATAAATGAAACAAAGTCAATATTTGACGTGACGACCCTTTGTTTTAAAAAATATATATAGTTTCAAGTACAATTAGTGCAGTTTTATAAGGAAATGAGCTGTAAGTGTTACTGAGCATCTTACAGAAGCAGCCACAGTTCTTCTGGAGACTTTGAGTGTTGCACTTGATTCTTATTTTTGCAGTGAAACCCAGCAGCCTTCATTATGTATTTTGTCTGAAAAGTGTCTCTTATGTAATCTGCTGCTTTCTTTACTGACATACAAAGATTTTTCTGTAACATTTAATTTTGTGCTGGAAAACTAATGTTTGGAATCTAAACTGTTTTTGTACTGAATCAATAATGTAGAAGTCATAAAATAAAAATCTATAACAAAGATAGTATTAAAAAAAAGCCTGACTAAGATTGTATGTATTTATGTATATGTGTATATACAGTGTATATGCAGTGTGTGTATATATATATATATATATATATATATATATATATATATACAGTGAGAGTAAAAAGTATTTGATCCCTTGCTGATTTTGTTGGTTTGCCCACTAACAAAGAGATGATCATTCTATACTTTTAATGGTAGATGTATTCTAACATGGAGAGACAGAATATCAAAAAGAAAATCCAGAAAATAACTTTAAAGAATATATATTAATTGATTTGTATTTCATTGAGGGAAATAAGTATTTGATCCCTCTAGCCAAAAGCACTTAATACTTGGTGGCAAAGCCTTTGTTTGCAAGCACAGCGGACAGACGTTTGTTGTAGTTAACCACAAGGTTAGCACACATATCAGGGGGAATTTTGGCCCACTCTTCTTTGCAGATCCTCTCTAAATCATTAAGGTTGGTGGGCTGTCGCTTGGCAACTCGGACCTTCAGCTCCCTCCATAGATTTTCGATTGGATTGAGGTCCGGAGACTGGCTGGGCCACTCCATGACCTTAATGTGGTTCTTCTTGTGCCACTCCTTTGTTGCCTTTGCTGTATGCTTCGGGTCGTTGTCATGTTGGAAGACCCAACCACGGCCCATTTTCAACTTCCTGGCAGAGGGGAGGAGGTTGTCCCTCAGGACTGCACGGTACATGGCTTCATCCATCTTCCCACTGATGCGGTGAAGTAGCCCTGTGCCCTTGGCAGAGAAACACCCCCAAAACATAATGCTTCCACCTCCATGCTTGACGGTGGGCACAGTGTTCCTGGGGTCATAGGCAGCATTTTTCTTCCTCCACACATGACGAGTAGAGTTTAGGCCAAATAGTTCAATTTTGGTCTCGTCTGACCACAGAACCTTCTCCCAATCACTTTGTACATCTTTGAGGTGATCATTGGCATACTTTAGGTGGGCCTCCACATGTGCCTTCTTAAGCAGGGGTACCTTTCGGGCACTGCAGGATTTTAATCCATTGCGGCGCAAAGTGTTGCCAATTGTTTTCCTGGTGACTGTGGTCCCAGCTGCCTTGAGGTCATTCACTAACTCCCGCTGTGTGGTTGCAGGCTGATTTCTCACAGTTCTCATGATCATTGCCACCCCACGAGGTGAAATCTTCTGTGGAGCACCAGACCGAGGTCTATTGATGGTCATGTTATACTTCTTAAATTTTCTCACAATTGCACCAATGGTTGTTACTTTAATACCCAGCATCTTGCTAATGTTTTTGTAGCCCATTCCAGATTTGTGCAGGTCAACAATCCTGTCTCTGAGGTCCTGAGAGAGTTCTTTGGTCTTACCCATGTTGGAGAGTTTGGAATCTGTCTGATTGTCTGATTCTGTGAACAGGTGTCTTTCATACAGGTGATTAGTTAGAACAGGTGTCTTCAATTCAGGTAACAAGTTGATTGGGAGTGTCTAACTGGTCTGTGAAAGCCAGAACTCCTAATGCATACTAGGGGATCAAATACTTATTTCCCTCAATGAAATACAAATCAATTAATATATATTCTTTAAAGTTATTTTCTGGATTTTCTTTTTGATATTCTGTCTCTCCGTGTTAGAATACATCTACCATTAAAAGTATAGAATGATCATGTCTTTATTAGTGGGCAAACCAACAAAATCAGCAAGGGATCAAATACTTTTTACTCTCACTGTATATATATATATAGATATATATATATATAGATATATAGATAGATATGACAGATATTTAGAGAAAAACACAGAGAGAGAGGAATATTTCTCACCTCCCTCCCTCTCTCTTATCCAGATGGGAGGTAGGCGGTTGCAGGTTAATGCATTCCAGGGCGGAGAATACAGATGGGTTCCCCTTACCGCCAAACAGTCTAAGGGATTTCTCTCTCTCTCTCTATTTCTCTCTATCTCTTGTTTGCTCTCTTCTAGCGGAGGCCGGAAACTGTATGAATATGGGCTTCCCTGCTCAGCCTCTCTGGCACAGAATGTGCTCTCGTGTACTTGAGCTTGTCCACCTCTCTCTGTGCGTAGGTTGGTATGTATCAGGGATCTCCCATGTAGGTTGGTCTCACACCAGCTGGAACTGTGTGTGTGTGTGTCTTTTAGAGAACGCTCTCATGACCATAATGAATTCAGGCTGTTAAAGTAAAATGCGTCATTGTTAATCGTTCCCGCTGGATGTTTCTTCAGAGAGAGAAATTAATTGTGATTAAGTAATTACGCACTAATGTGATAAGGAGTTTCAGCACTAATGACTGCGGTCAGAGGATCATTTCATGTTGTGCATTCTGTGCTGTGTGTTAACGTCAGTACAGCTCTCTTATGGGCTGGGTGGTGGATGTACTTTCACGCTACAAGCTGGAGTGCTCATTCATTCATTCATTCATTCTAAGTAACTACTTCATTTTGTTCAGGGTCAATGTGGATCCAGATCAGATATTGGATATGTATCAGATTTCAGTACCACATATAACAGTGACCCAAAATCGGATTTGAAAAAGTATGACATATACTTTTCACACTGTCATGCTTGTTTTTTTTCTTTATGTGATTAAATGTGTGGGTGGCATCGGGCCAAAGCAGGCAGTGTTGCTGTCTGACAGGTTTAGGGGCCCCTGTTTGATCCTGACCTCAGGTAACTGTCTGTGTGAAGTTCCTCATGTCCCTGTGTCTGTATGGGTTTCTTCCGGATTCTCCCGTTTCCTTAGATCTCCCAAAAAACATGCTAGTAGAAGAATGGGTACTCTAAATTGCCCCAGCGTGTGAATGTGTGTGCATGCTGGCAACCAGGATAAAGTGCTTACTGACCATGAATAAATAAATCTGACATTCCATCACATACACTGGATAATATGGACTCCCTCACACATAATAGGGGTGTATGTTAAACCACATGTGTATGAAAATTAATATGAAAAGTGTCTAAAAATCATATGTGATTATTAACATGAGAATCGTTCGGGAAAAGAAGTGACTGGAATACTCTCATTTGGTTTCTTATTATTCCAAAAATCACTGTAGATTATACCAATTTTATTTTTAGCACAATACGTATAGTGCAGTTATTCAATTATAAATCTCAGGAGAGACATCATGTGACTGTTGTAGAGTAGAATGAATATCACAGATATCCAATACTATTTTCTAAAATATAGTATGCAAGTGATCGAGGGTGTGAGGGTGTATCGTAGCAATCATTTGGGACAGTCCTCAGACCTTCATTACATTCTGGTTCAGCACAGTGCTTTCATGATGGCTCGCCATTCAGTGATAACACTGGAGAGTCAGGAAATTGCATTATTACTCACTGAAAAGCTTGTGCTGATTATATGAGGCAATAGTTGCGATGTGACAACCAATAAAAATGTAAACATTATTTTCCACTCAGATATAAACACCCCATGGTCTCAGCAAGGTCCTTGTCCTGTCAGTGGTCATCTTGGCAACACTCATGGGTGGATATTTTCAAGACTCCTAAGCACTTTAACTGTTTTGTGGATAGTGTCTGAACTTCTGTACAGTCAGCTTTTGGGAAAATATAAGATCACCTCCACATCACATGAGATCATTATTGTAATTTAACATCAATCAATACCCTGATTTTATATTACCCTCTGGATTATTTGACATTTTCATTGCAGCATATACTCTTTATGGCCAAAGGTTTGTGGACACCTGACCATCATAGCCATATGTGCTTGTTGAACATTTCATTCCCCATTTAGTCCCCCTTTGCTGTTAAAATAACCTCCACTCACCTGGGAAGGCTTTCCACTAGATTTTGGAGTGCGGCTGCGGGGATTTGTGTTCACTCAGTCACAAGAGCATAAGTGAGGTCAGGCATCAATGTTGGGTGAGGAGGTCTGGTGCACAGTTCATCCCAAAGGTGCTGAGTGGGTTGAAGTCAGGACGCTGTGCAGGACACTCGAGTTCTTCCACTCCAAACTTGGCAAACCATGTTTTCATGGAGCTCGCTTTGTGCACAGGAGCACTGTCATGCTGGAACAGGTTTGGGCCTCTTAGTTCCAGTGAAGGGAAATTGTAATGCTGCAGCATACAAAGACATTCTATACAAGTGTGTGCTTCAGACATCGCAGCAACAGTTTGGGCAAGAGCCACATATGGGTGTGATGGTCAAGTTTCTACACATAATCCCAAAGTAAATGTATAAAAAAATTTTTTGTCAGATCCAATGAATGCCTTTCTTTTTAAAACATCTAGAGAATCTTATTATTATTATTTTTTAAAATAATTTATGCCAGGTTTTTTAATAATCACACCCATGCACACATGTACACACACACCCACATTGCAACTAGTACAAATTTATAAAAAAAAACAGCATTGTCAATAACATGGCATTTCCCATTCTCGTCCTCCCTTCTTTCTCTACCTGTCTTTTTCATGTATCATGCAGTGGTTGACTGGGAATCACCTGTATAGGCCTTTGTCTCTGCAGTGTGTGGGTGTGTGAACACAGGCTTTTTCAAATTCTAATATATCTGCAGTATCTGCAGTGTGCACGTTATACTTTCCTCTCTCTCTCGCTCTCTCTCTCTGTATGTGTGTGTGTGTGTGTGTGTGTGTGTGTATGTGTGTGTGTGTGTATGTGTGTGTTCTACCTTATATGGGCTTTCCGGCTAGCATGCTGAGGAATCCCTCAGTAACCACGGCAACAACAGGCGACATCACCTCAGCTATGTGCGTCACACCAGTCTCACAAGGAAAAGCTGAACTTTATTAAAGAGTCAGAAAAAGTATAAAAAAAACTGTGAAGCAATTCAGAGTCTTTCATAAAACGAGAAAAAACTCTATAATAACTGGAATTTTTCCATCATTGCTGCAAACTCTCATACACTGAGGAACTGGTTTTTAAAGCCCATAAAAGGACCTACTGATTTTGCACCACCGCAGGACTATGACATACCTGCAGTTCTGCCCAAAAATACGAATGTTTTGGCTCATGCTAACTGTAATCTCCATTGTGCACGTTAAGCTTTTTTATGCTAATTTATGCATTTTATGCTAAAACATCTGCTTTTTGTTGTCTAACCAAGCAGACAGAGAAGGTGGTTGGTATTTGTCTTTTTTTTTCTTTCAGAAATAGTTTCTTTATGCAAGCACAGTCATCTCACCTTGCTTCATTAAAATGCATGCTTGTGCACGCATGCATTCATACTCATGAGTAAGCGAGTGTTCTATTCCAGAGTCTGGGTGTTCCTGACTATTGTAATTTAACCAGGAATTAAGACCAGTTAAAATAAGTGGGCTGGTGAGTCAGTCATTTTCATGTGCAGAACACACAGCTATGCTTCCTGTACATAAGTCTCTGAACTTGAAAAAGTAGTTGTGCTGAAACTATGAATACCAGCAGAATACATGAATAACCATCACGTGTAACAATGTGGGCAGTACGCTGCTCACAGAAAGCAGCAGCCCATGGGTAAGAGCACACATGAGCTTTTTATTTGGCATGGTAATCAGTCAGTAATGTAAAAACTTTTCAAGCAAATAGCTTTCCAGCTCCTTTAAGACTTTTTGTTTTGCTCTCTCATGGGCACACAGCAGGCTCAACTCACTGCACAGAGAGAGAAAGAGAGAGAGAGAGAGTGCGTTCACAGAAATCAGTTAGTTGTGAACTTCACTTGGAGTTGGATCGTCCTCCCTAACATCCAACATTCCCCAGGGTTTCCAGAAAACCAACCTCGTGGAGGCCTGGAGCATCTCTCAGACTGCAGCTAATAGGGCTTTCAACCATTTATCCTAATTTGCATATCATCATGTACGAATTTGTGAATAGTATTTTTAAGCATCTTATTAAAGCACTCCACTAACCCATCAGTTTGTGGCTAGTATACCATGGTTCAAATTGCTTTAATTCACAAAGTTCAGAAAGTTCATAACTGTGACTAATCACTTATGATCTTATTTGGGATCCCAACTATGGAGATCAAACCAGCTCAAAACAGCGAGACCACATCACATAGTTCACAAGGACTAATATGAAATGATGTCCCCATGCTGAGCAGTCTAATGGCTCACCAAGATCCCAACCAATTCTTTCAAAGGGGGAGGAAGAGTGCACATTGGGGTGGCTGGCAGACTCACCAACTGACATTTGTGGCATGATGCACACCAACAACATGTATATTGCCATGAATGCCTTACCAATATTAATGGGCCTTTAAATGGTGTAGTGTTTTATTATCTACCCCCAAGTGTCTGGCCATGGATTATAATTGTTGAGACCAATAACTGGGTCAGCATTTCTCTTTTTTATTTCACTCTATGCAGCTTGTCATTAATATAAATTTGGCAAGACCCAAGGATCAGTGTTTCGACTAGTAATCACAGTGACCTGATCAAAAGCATTCTACAAAGTAGGTCCTGCCACCCTGTTGCCCCCTGCCTGGTTACAGTCATGCAAGAAGTACGATCCAACAAGATGTGTACACCTCAGAACCAGCCTACTTGTCAAAACCCACCCAGTCCTAAGTCTGCTGCTTACTGAACAAACCCTGGCCATTTACGGAGTGAGAAATGTGGGGGCTAACCACAATATAATTTTGATCCTTTTGACTCCTAACACCTTTTCAATGCATCTTCAATCAGGTCTTGGTAGATCAGGGTCCGTGCACAGCCTGAATCCACTATCTTGCGTATACCAAGATGTCTGTATGTCTTTTCCAGATTCACGGAGAATCAGAGGACTGCAGTGATCCAGTGCACCTGACCCACCAACAGACCTTTCTGGGTCTCTTTTGCAGCTCTCTGGGTATCATCTGTGACACCATGGGGAAAAGAGAGGAGATGTGAAAGAGCCTGAAACTGTGTGACTCACATATCTGAATATTTAAATGCAAATTTTGCAGTTGCAGAAATCTAAGGATTAGTTGTCACTGATTTTATGCACTTTGCATGACTAATGGTAATGCTGTGGGAGTTGTCAAAAGATCACTCTGAACCTACAATATGTGAGTTCTAGCACTCTGAGTCTTCATAGTTATCACATGCTTCATGGTTAGAGAAATGCTTTACTTGTCTCGCAAGATTAGCAACCTTTTAACCTAACGATGATGTGAGATTGTGATAAGATGTTTAGATGCAGAAGTTAGTGAGACATGGATTGTGATCTCTCCATCTCCCCTTCTTTTCCTTCTCGTTCTCTTTCATTAACCGCGGTAGGAGAAACACTTGAATGAACAATTGTGTAAACAATTTATTCAAACAACTGCATCTGAAGGTTAGCTTCGAGGTCAGCTTCCAGGATATGGGTATGATCACCTGGATTTTTCACCACTGAACTGGACTTCATTCTCTTTAAAGTTGCCTTCTCAAGCAAGTCCAGTCAAGGGTTAGTAGTCAGTGCAGTGACTACAGGGATGAAATCACTTGGTGAGCCATGCATATGAGCCACCCTCCCACTAAACCCTGTTACTTTATCTTTTAATTCTGTTCTTTTATTTACTCATAAATGTTTAAAATTTGTAGGTATAAAATGAAGTGTCAATCTTATCAATATGTTTAGTGGATATTTAAAACATGTGAAATCTAGAACCCTTAAGGCTTCTTTTGTTCCTCTAAGAAGAACTATTTTGGGAAGCCAAATTGGTTCTACTTGTTGGAAGCAAAGAACCCTTATCTATCCAAAGAACAACTGAAGAACCCAATGAGACCTCATTTCTCATTGAAAACTTATAATTCCTTAAAAACTTTAAAAGCTGTAATATTGTTTTTCCATCAGTAGATTAGTGTAAATATACAGGTAAGCTGGGCATCTTTCATTGGAATTGGAATGAAATCTTTAAATGCTGTTTTCTCCATTTTCACTTTTGAGGGTAAGGAGAACCTTAAATTACTAAAATTTACTTCTGATTGAAGAAACAGTTTTCAGTTCAGTTAAGGGTGTAACATTCAGAATGATATATATGCCTAGTAGAAAATGTCAAAGGGTTTTCCCAGGCTGATAAACATTTGCTTCCACATCATTGCTCAGACATTAACTGTGGTTTGCAAAATGGGCAAAAGGAAAGGGTTCCATGGTGGTTCTTCATGGTCCCTGCTGTCTAAAGCCTTCACTGAAGTACATGAAGTAGAACAGCTAACAACTCCATGATGTGTTGATTGGGATAACATGGTTGGTGGAGAGATGGTGATAATGACAACGGTCAAATTTTACAGCCAGTGTGTCAGATGTGTGTGTGCATGTGTGTGTGTGTGTATGTTGGATTTCCAGAAACTTCAATACAATTTCTCAATGTTCAACATTCAATCAATATTCATTATTAAAGCTGCAGTCTTTGCCTCCCTGTGAGATCTGTTCTGATGATGACTAGATCTTGAATCCCCGGACTTCCGATGAGCTCGAAACCTTCATCTGTAAACTGTCCAGGTGTGTGCATGGATTGGATTCTGCCTCTGTTTGTGCCAGATGAATGAATATAAATGAAACGCACACTGAATTGTAAAGGTAATTTTGCTCTTTCCTTCCCAGAAGCACTTTTCTCATATTACGGATAGAACACACTGTGCATCCATCTCTTAGCCTCACTGGCTCTGCCCCCTCTCTTTCAGTCTCTCTCACCCCTTCATGAACTTATTAGTGTGTCTTGTCAGTCATCTCCTGTGCCCTGGGTGGACCTCAGCGTCTCTCTGTAGAGCAAAAGAGCTCTTGTGCCTGTCTGCTGTATCGTTGTGCACCCTCTGCACCTGCTCGATCATCCAAAAGCATCATTATCCTCACACTGAGGAATCTGCTGCTGAAGTGAGAATGGCCTTCAGTACCTGTCTGTCATATACACACACATCAAAAAAAGAAGGCACATTGTTAGAACTCTAGGGGATTTGGGGATGTTTGGAATTTTTAAATATGATATTCACCCATTAAAACATAACTAAAATGGAGCCTTTTTTTCAAAGCTACACTGGACATGTTCAAAACCAAGAACCTGAATATGTTATGCTGCATTTGGGTAAAACGTTCAGACCTCTGACTAGGAAAAATGAAAAGAAATGTCCTACTTGAAAACTCGGGATGGTCTTCTCAACTCCAAGTTCAGCAAGTGACATCAAATCAACATGGCTGCTCACAGCAGTAAACAAAGTAGCACTTCTTACCTTTAAATGATTTACACTATATAGACAAGTATTTACTTTAATCAACATACAGACATATTTGCTTATTAAATCTATAACACTGACTATACAGTTCACTGTTTTGAGAAGGTAACAAAAGATGAACATATGTCTATGTTTTTTCCCCACTTTGCAGCTCAATGTTGAAGATGATGTAATTCCGAGCTCTGACTTCCCACTTCCGAGATAAGTGGAATGCAACATTAGAACAGCCTAGTCAAAGTCCAGACCGCAGTCTGACTTGGAATTTGTTGCAAGACTTGAAAATTGCTGTTCACCAACAGTATCCATTCAATCTCGACAGAGGTTGAGCAGTTTTCCCAAGAAGAATGGCAAACATATCAGGATCCAGATGTGCAAAGCTGATAGAGATATATCCTGGAAGACCTGCAGGTGAAAGAGCGGTTGAAAAGGTGGTATTAAATACTTATGCAACCAACAGATTTCTGCTTTTTGTTTAACTAAACAAACTAGAAAATGTGGAAAGGTTTGGAATGGGATGGTGGGGGGTGCGGGGGTGTGTGTCTGTATATACAGGTCCTTGCCTGCAGACGTCAGCAGGCGATTGCAGACCGAGAGATTCTTGGCTAGTTAATCAGGTGTGTTTGCATGTGAATGGATGGCAGCTCAGTGACAATGGGCCCTCAGGCAGGAGTGGAGGAGTGGGAGAGATGAGAGCAGCTTTGAAGCCTCCAGTCCTGTGCTTTGCTCCATGGAGTGCTTCTCTCTCTCTCTCTCTCACTCTCTCTCTCTCTGTGTGTGTGTGTGTGTGTGTGTGTGTGTGTTTGTGCACTGGTCGACTGGTTCATCTTTGCAATACTCTTAAGGGTCTGTGCAAAAGCATAAAGAACTTTATGAACACAGATTCCTTTTTAAATAATTAGAGAAAATATTTCAACAGGTTTGTGCTAGGTGTTTTTTTTTTTAGATTAATGTATCATCTCCCACAGAAATCACTCTCCTCTGCAGTAAGACTACTCTGGAAAAAGACATACAGGCAGGAATATCACCCAGAAGAAGATGAGATCCTGTTTGAGCCGGTTCTTCTCGAGGTTTCTTCCTCGTTCCTAGTTTTTTTCTTGTCCCTCTTACCCATGACTTGCTCATTAGGGACCTAAATCTACATCTGGATTTCTGTAAACAATATTGTGACAATATCTATTGATGAAAATATTTGAAGTGCTAATTGGATGGATGGATGGATGGATATACGGATAGACGGATGGATAGATGGTGGCAGAATGAAGCACACACTTAATTTTACCACAAAATAACTTGTCAGACTTTGCTGTGAAATTAAAGAGCTAATTAAATAGATGTCTTGTTAAGTACCAGCTATTACTCGCCCATAGAACTTCTACTTTATGTAAGTCTTTCATTTCCTTCTCTTCTTAGAAAAAGACTCAGCGTCCAGCCTGGCAGCACCTGCTGTGCATGGAACTGCCACAACTAAAGGGCGTGACTTCCACTGCTAACTTACTGCTGCGAGTGTGAAAAGTCAACAGAAGGAATAGCATGGTTCATTTCTGATTACTTCCTTGCCTGGTGTTCAGTAACCTCAGGCTATACTGGTATAACACACTCTGTGTCTAAAGGTCACATTTATTGCAGATTTTAAAAATACATTTTTAATTTTACTTTCTAACCCACCGTTCAAATGTTCTGATGTCTTTTTCATTGTTTCTATGGTTACGCATGTATTCACATGCTGCTCGGAGATGAAAGACACTTTTTTTCACTGCTTTATTGTTTTGGCAGGGGTAGCTGAGTGCTTAAAGTTCTGAGCTGGTGGTTGGAAGTTTGACTTCCAAATTCCTAGTACTGACAGCCACTATTACGTCCTCAATGAAGGCTTTTCACTCTCAACCACTCAGCATTTTGCCTTAAGGATTGTAGCCTGTCTCAATTGTTGGTTCTTTTTGGTTAACGTGTCTGCCAAAAGGAAATGTATTCAAATGTGTAGCAATGGCAATGCAGCATTTATAGGCACATGCCATATAGGAAACCTCCACTCTGAAAGACATTGTGTTTAGAGACTTTGGTGCTAATATGGCTTCTGCACTGACATCACAGGGAGACATTTTTATTGCTTGTGCTCCATTGCTAGTATGGATTTTTATGGGAGAACATGTCTAACAATCTCAATCTCACAAGTGATAATGGGCAAATTTCAAGAGCAAGATCTTCTGACTCAGAAATCTCTGAATGCAATTCAGTTATAGCTAGTTCTTTGAGATGACGAGCACAAATGTGTTGATTGTACTATTAGCATGAAAAATGGAGGCTTGGGAAGCTGATCTGTTTCGGCAGAGTGTACAGATGAGGAGGTGACAGAGCTGGACAGACTAAAGGACTAAAACGCCACTATCAACAGGTAGTTAAACGGCATTGTGGGTAATGTACGAAACCATTAATCAAAATGAAAATACGCCAACATGTTGATGAGAGAGGTTTAAACTAAAAAAGTGAATTCAGAATTTCATTACAAAATAAAATTGGGATTCCACTGAAGACCACATGTTAGTTATAAAGATGTCTTTTAAGGTTTAAAGGTGAAGAGTAATCCAAAATGAGAAAGCAGAGCAGGATAGACAAGCTAAAACCCAAACAAGGCATGCAAGGTAAGCAAGCACAGAAAACAACAAGGCTTAAAAATCACTGGAATGAATTTGCAAATGTGTTGAAAAGTAAGTGAAACAGGTTGCAGTTATTAGTATAGAAAGCATATGACAGAATGAGCAGTCACATAGCAATCGGAAAATTTCTCCCAGTTGCAGTGCACAGAGAAAAGCAGGCCTGAATTTACTGACTATGGTTAGTTCCTGTCTGTAGAATTGTGATTAGAATAATTACCCTGCACGGATCAGATAGGTTGTGCAGCATGCCCTGCCTAATCAGTGCCCATTGATTAAAACAAAAGAACGTGCTGGAAAGCAGTTTTCATAAACAAAATAATAAAAAAAGACAGTAACAAGATCTGTGTAATAGACCTAAAATCAGACTGTTTCACATGTTTCTGGCAAGTAATCAGAATTAACTGAACTTCACAGGCTTCAACATTTAAAGTCTGCCCCCTAGAATAGACCATTTCTAGCATTTATATGTTCCATTGGTGCATACGCATTGACTAATCTCTATGTAATTAAAAAATATAACACTGGAATACATCCAAATATTCTCCAAAGTAAAGCATGGTCTCCTACAAGGTTCTGTTCCAGGGCTCTTCTATTTTATGTTCTAAGTGCTGGGTTCATAAAGCCAATTATGTACGTCTAGCTTAAGTTTAGCTCATCTATGCCTGAACCTGAGGAAACCTATGCAGAACATGCAAAACTCCACCCAGACAGTAATCTGATCTCAGGAGTGAACAGAGGACCCTGGAGCTGTGGGGTGGCAACGCTACCTGATTCAGTACCATGCCATCCTGAGAATTAAGGTGTCCATGTTAAACCTTATGACCATTCGATAAAGAGTTTGTCACAAATTCGTAAAATTAAGTAGTGTAGTGCGGTTCCTAGCACAGTAAGCACTGCTTCTACTTGTTCATTGTCCTCCATGTGCTTTTGTTTGTTTTGGCAGGTGCCTATGCTCTGGATTTAGTCGTATCTCCGCCCTTGTCTTGTCATTGGTCTGTTATCCACTGTGTTCACCTGTTTGCTGTTTACTATTTACTAGTTTGCCTATGTTTCTTTGTCTCATTGCAAATGCGGCAGTCATGGCCTAATGGATAGAGGGTAGGACTTGCAACCCGAAGATGAACCTGAAGGCCGTGGGTTCGAGTATCAGGTCCGGCAGGGATTGTAGGTGGGGGGGAGTGAATGACCAGCGCTCTCTTCCACCCTCAATACCACGACTGAGGTGAGACCCTTGAGCAAGGCACCGAACCCCCAACTGCTCACAAATTCCTAGTATGGGTCACCATACTTGGCCACAAGTCACTTCACTTCAAATTTGTATCATCCTACTTCCTCTATGACACTTGAAGCTAGCCAACCTTTCAAACTGCTGCAGCACAGGGCAACTTAACAGACTCAAAGGGAAGAGCTATCTGCCCTCTTCCACATACATGAGCTCACAGATAGTGTTGTAATGACCCACAGAGCATGAGCATTGGCATAAGCCAATTTTGGTCTCTTGGCTCCCAACTATGGATGGCTGTGGCATCATCTGGAATTGACAATAGTGTGAATGCTCTTCTGTTGCACCACTTATTTCCTGGTTTTGACTTGAGTCTGCCTCTACAGTCTCCTCTACAGCTGGAGAATAGGTCAAAGTGCACACACAGTTCACACTTCCACTACTCTTTCACAGCTCTAAAAAGTAAAGTATAGGGTTCTCCATTATCTGCTAAATGACTTGACGGTGCAAAGGTCTGTGGGCGATCAATAGAGCTTCTCTTGAATGAGCACTAATTACTGGTTATAGAATGACAGCTTTTCTTGCATTATCTTTTGCCAGTTACTTACAAAATATAATTGATGTTTGACACATGAAGGATCAAATCTCTAATTTGAAAGTCCACAAGTACACAAACCAAGAAAATAATTGGAGTATTATGAGCTCAAAATTGGAAGTCTGATTCACAGTACATTCAGAACATATTTTTAGTGGGTGGTTTTTTTTTATTAATTTTTTTAACATTCCCTTATCAATTAAAACACTGATATAAAGATTCTCCAACTCATTAAAAAAACAGGACCACTTTTATTGTGTATGTTTAAAGGGGCCATGCCAAGTGGGTGTGGAGGACCAGGACACAATCCAAAACCTGGTGCTTTTGGGTCTCATTAAAATATATTGTCATTAGGTGTAGAGGCTGAACGAGGATGAGGCTTTTCAAATGGTAAACATCTCAGGTGAGACAATGTCTGAGCAGCAGCGATGATACAAACCCACACACACACACAATAGACATCGCCTGTCTGTCTGCACGCTCTATTATGTCATGAGTAGGTGAAATGGCAAACCTACGGTCTGTGGTGCCCACACTGGCCTTAGTTCTCTGGGTCAATCTGATATGGACCCTTTCTTTGTTCTGACCTCTCCTTTTTGTGTGATAGTGAAACAGAAGGGGAGACAGATAGCTCCACCTTGTCTAATATATTCCTAACACCATATTCATTACTGTCATAGCCTTCTCACTCCCCCTCTTGTCTTATCCATTTGCTCTGTGGATTATCAGATCAGAGAGTGTTGAAGCCCCCACAGTTAATTAGCACCAAGAGTGTGTGTGATTGATACACAGAGGAGTGGGCAAGTTGTTGGGCAGAGCAGACATTTCTTGTAACTGTGTTATATGTGTTTGTGTGTGTGTGTTTGTGTGTGTTGTAGTAGCAGTAGTAGTAGAGCTAGAGTTTAACAACAATTTGAAGGTAAAAGTAAATAATGCATAAGCATCATGGTAGCTCAATAGCATCTAAAGCAGCCTACTGATCAGTTTTACCCTGGCCTACTACAGGATATCACCCATTTCTTGATATGAATGTGACTATGCGCGTGCCTTGCAGTACCTAACCATGGCTCTTAGCCGATCTTATCCTAAATGCTTCTAAACTCCTCCTTAGAGATCTATACATGCTTGGCCTAAACATTGACCTCTTAATGCAACATCTGGGTTGATATTTCTCTGCATCTAATTTTGTATTGATTGTATTGTTTCTTTGTTTTTCCAAACCTTTATTTTTTTTTAGATTTATTTCTTATGCACTCAGGGCTACATTCAGCTGGTGACTTAACTCGAGAAGTTAAGAAAGTTACACATATTCAGAACCAGGTTACGCAGCCGCTTAAGTCTATTTTCTGGATGCCAAACTATTTAGATAGTGCCCCACCTTGTCTCCCTTTGTCCCACCCTATCTCACCTTGCACCACCCTGCCCCACCCTGTCTCACTTTGCCTTATCCTGTCTCACCTAACCCCACCCTGTCCCACCCAGTTTCACCTTGCCACACCCTGTCTCACCTTGCCCCACCTTGTCTCATCTAGCCCAACCCTGACCCACCTTGTCTCAACTTGACACAGTCCATTCCATTCTCACCTTGCCCTATCCTGTCTCACCTGGCCCCAATGATGTCTCCCCTTTCCACCCCTTGCCCCACTGGTCTATTTTGTGCTTTGTGTTTTAGATCATCTGTTTTTCACACTGCACCGCTGTTGTTGATGCTGAGAAGGTTTGCTTTGCTCTGGTTAATCAGCTCTCTGTTTGCAGCGATTAGTGCCAATGTTCTCCTTGGTCAAGGCCACCTCATAGCCACCTGTGTTCACTTTATGTGGTGCTTCATGCATCTCCAAAAAGTTGCTGCTGTATTCAAGGCTACAACTTCTGAAAAATTCTAGTGACCTTTTTGTATTTGTCTCTTTGCGTTTATTTGTGAAGTGACCTTTAATGTCAGAAGGGCACTAGACAAATAAAATTTATTTCTATACAATTACTATCATTCTAACCCCATACAAAAATAGGACTTGACCAAGCAACTGTGATGATGTGTTTGGGCTTTATACATGCCATGTTGTGAAAAAAGCTACAATCTCTAACCCCAGATGTCACCCTGACCATATGTAGCTTAATTCCATGGTAGGGTCTATTATGTGGGTCAGTGGGGTCCATTAGCTCAAAGTTCATTATCTTAAATGCAAATGAAAATGTCAGCTAAATACCATGTGCAATTTTATTAAAACTAATGAGAAAGGTGCTCATCCATCCATCCATCCATCCATCCTGCTATTCCAGGGGACTTGGGGCACAAGGCAGAGGACACCCTGGACAGGGCGCCAACCCATCACAGGGCACAATTGCACACACATCCATTCAAACACTAAAAAAAGAGCCAATCAGCCTACAGCACATGCCATTGGACTGGGGGTGGAAACCAGAGTACCTGGAGGAAACCCCCAAAGCACGAGGAGAACAGGAAAACTCTGCACACACAGGGCGGAGGTGGGATTCAAACCCCCAACCCCTTAAGTGCAAAGCAACAGTGCTAACCACTAAGCCACCATGCCCAAAAAGGTGCTCATTATATTTGATAAATGATACAAAAATTGTTGAATCTTTTAAAGTAATCCAACAGGCTGGGGTTTGTGAATGGAACAATCTGGAATAAAAATATCTCATGGATCTAATGAATAAATATGATAACACAAAGTACTTGCCTAGCATTCAATGTGTGATATTTGGTGTTTTTTTCTTCCACTGCAAGGTTTTCCTGGCTGCAAAATGTTTGAGAACCTTATGTTGCTTCATCCAGATATTAAAAACAGTAAATCATGAAACCATTTATATCATCTTGTTTTTACCAGGATCAACTCCAGGGACTGAGGTCACTCATCACCACCTTAAAATAACACGTTGCAGATGTAAGTCCATTTTTGGTGAAATAAAACATCAGTGCTAGAATCACACTTGCTGTGTTTATTTGTGTCCAGATTTATTCTCCACGCTGTAAATTGGATTTGAATGAAACTGTAATAGATAATCCCAATGCTGGCAACGTCAGCTTCCCTATTAAGCCACAGCTTCTTCCACCTCCATATATATTTATATCTTGGTGTCATCAGTGTTGCAGGGGCAACTTCAGGATGCACCGCTTGTCGTCACTGATCATAAATAATCACACGCTTGTGATTT